>NC_133328.1:519803795-519969773 GCF_042186555.1 Aquarana catesbeiana
GAGAAGAGCGAGCTGAAAATCAGAAACGAGTGGACAAGAACACACTGCAAATCAAATATGTACTATAAAAATACGCACTGAAAACCAGATGCAAACTGACTACACGCACTGAAAACCAGATACGAACCCACAAGCACAAACTGAAGAGCAGTAACAATCTGAAAAGCACGAAGCTGAAAAGCACGAATCATCTCGTACCAAACTTCTACTAACACGAGATAAACATGAGATTAGCAGAAGGAGCCCAAAGGGTGATACACTGGCTATTGAACTTCCCCTTTATAGTGCCGTTGTATGTGTTGTACGTCAGCGCGTTCTTGACGATCGGAATTTTCGACAACATTTGTGCAACTGTGTGTATGCAAGACAAGTTTGAGCCAACATCCGTCGGAAATAAATCCCAGGATTCCGTTGTCGGAATGTCCGATCAAGTGTACGCGGCATAACAGAGATCAGGTTTGTCTGAGGATGTTTCTCAAACGAATGCCTTGGTAACAATGGGAACTGTTGATAGTTGGAAGTTTGGTTGTTTTGTAACCATTGTCAACAAACTGGTAAACAAATGCCCAAATAAAAGGAGCAGTAGAGACTGATAGTGAAGCCACTCAACATGGATTAACACCGAAGGACACTCGAATCTGTAATCATTGAACAAGAAGGTGCCTGATCTCCAGGAGCAACGGAGATCATGTACACAGTAACTGGAGCTAAGAAACTTTTAAGTGTATTTCTACTGTTACAGACCATGGGCTGTTTATTTGCTAGGCATTTTGCTTGTTATAGATCTGTCAGTCTTGTATTGTATTCCTAATATTGTAATAGTTTTGTATGTACAGCATTTTTGTATAGTAAAAGCACATTTACACACTGCAGAGGTCTCAGCTTCCTTGCTTATACCACAAAGTAACCTTGCTAGATAGACGCAAGCAAAACAATTTGGGGGGCTTGTGCCAGGATTGTGCTTAATTTCAACTGAAGCAGAGCTGTTTTTTTCTGTGGTGTGTTGTGTAGCTTGTGCTAGGTAAAATGCTGTGTAAGCTGTTTAGGAAAAGCAAGGCTGCAGAGGGTTCTGGTGGCCAGAAGAAAGTGTGAAGCTTACCTATCTGGGCCAGAGACAATGACTGGGAGCCTCTTGCTAAAGAATTTGTGAAGTATGCTTCTCCCTCAAATATGACTTGGGGTGATAAAATCTCAGATCAATTTGTAGATTTTAGCCTTAAGGGGTTGGATTTAAGTAAAAAAGAGAGGAGGACAGTGTTCACAGTGAGTTGGTACTTCCTTCATGCTATTTATACGAATCACATAGAAGGGAGAAAGGCAGAGGCAGAACTTAATACCAGCTAGCAGTTGCTTCAAAGTGTGTACGTTCAACTGCTAGTCAGGCTGATGATTTGCAAGAGCAGTGTGCAGCCCTCATGACCAAATCAATTAATGCCTTAAGGAAAAGGAAGGGCGGTAAACCTGTTAGTAAAGCCAGGGTACGTGCCATTGTCACATCCCAAAAACTGTGATTGTGAGGATGTGCTCTCCTCAAATGATAGTGAGGATGAGGAAATAGAGTTTGATATTTCAGATGGTGATCTGCTAGTGGGAAAGAAAAGGTATGCCAGACCTCTCATTACTAAGCATAGGAAACGGCAACATGATAGAGAGGATATGGCAGATGGGGAGGTGCATTATCACAACCCCAGAGATGTTGAACTTGAAGAAGAGCTTACACAAACTGAACTCCACGGGCTGGCTAAACAATACAAATTTCCGGCGAGCCCCTATTGAGTTGGCTCCTACGCTTGTGGGATGAAGGGGCGGATAGTGTTGTTTTGTCAGGTAAGGAAGCAGTGGCTATGGGAGTGTTAACCCATCATCCACAATTGCATCAGACAATGTGAAAAGCCTGAGAGTTTAGTGTGAATTTTTCACTTTTAGACCTCGTGAGAGATGGAATAGTCTGAGTAAACACTAGTCCTACTGACCTGGAAAATGCCTACTCCTGGCGATCAATAGGAGAGGGTATTTCCAGGTTACGTGAGATGGGTTGTATAACTGGATTAAATACATTTCCAGAAAGGATGGGTTCAGATATGGAACCCTTTATGTCTGCTCTGCTCTCTAAGCTGATGAAGTCTGCTCCACTTAATTTAAGGGCTCCTTTATTGTCCTTGCTGGGAGGCCTGGGATTAAACAGCAAGATTCATGAAGCCACTACCCTTTTAAGCCAGTTGGGGGAGCTAGAGGAGCATAAAACAAAACCTGTCAGGGCAGTAGATAAGGTCAAGGCCAGACAGGAAGAATACAAGCAGAAAATAACTTTTACAGAGAAGAAAGGGAATGTGGGTGAGAAGACAGGAGGTGACGAGAAAACCAGGCTAGTTATCTCTAGGAAATAAATGTGGGTGGACCTATTAAAGGCAGGAGTACCTAAAGATGAGATGGGATTTCTACTGTAGAAATGCTGAAGAGGTGGAAATATTTAGTGGGGGAAACTGTCAGGGTTAGAAACACTACTACTCCTAGTGAAGATAACATCAGCCTAGATTTAGAGAAAACAGTCCAGACCCCTCCTGTTAGCCACAAACCAATTGAAAAAAAACGAACATGAACCCAAACCCAAACCCAAATCCCTTTATCCTGGGGAGGAGTTTAAAAGACTCAGAAAAGGGGATCAAGAGGTTCCATGTCCTTTATTTTATGAAGGGAAGGTGGGTCTCCTGTAATAGCATTGAGGGCAGTGACAGCAGGATACTGACACCCGTATGCCCCTGTTCCTGAAGTTACACTTTTTGCAGGGAAATCCTTCCCATCACAAAGGAGAATTGATTTATGTAAAAGGTTTGGGAGGGCAAACCACACCAGCAGTTAAGACACGGGTGAAATTGGCTATTGGTAAGGGACCAGGATCTTGGACAAATGTTTTGGTATCAGAGTTACCCGAAAATATTCTTGGGATGGATTTACTTCAAGGTCAGTCTATTCATACTGAATGGGGTACATTCACATTCGGGTATCCTGATAAAGCGTATCTGGTTAGGGCGGTGAAGGCTGTGGTCAGAAGTCATGCGAAATGGACCTCTGTTTACATTCCTCCACCAGAGAAGCCAGTCTGTCCCAAGCAGTACAGACTTCCTGGAGGCCACAAAGAAATTGGGGAAACTATTCAAGAACTGTTGAGAATAGGGATCCTTAGACCTGTTGTAAGTCCTTTCTCGTCTCCAGTGTTCCCAGTAAAAAAAACCTGATGGGACATATAGAATGACTGTGGATTACAGAGGTCAAAACAAAGTGGCTCCTCCATTGAAGTCAGCTGTACCTGATATGATCTCAATTGTTGAGAAAATTGCTAAAGAGGCAGGAGAATATCATGCTGTGATAGACCTGGCTAATACTTTCTTTTCAATTTTGATAAACCAGAGTGTCAAGACCAGTTTGCTATGTCGTGGGATGGCCGCCAGTACACTTTCACCGTGCTTCCTGAAGACTATGTTCATTCTCCAATGATTTGTGATGGACTGATTGCCTGAGATTTAAGTACCCTGAATTTGAAAGTAGCTGTGTTTCACTACATTGATGACATCATGATCTCTGGAACAATAACTGTGCAAACTATCCAGTCGCTGTCGCCCCTACTACGAAAGAGGAGGCACAGAAGTTGATTGGAGTTGTGGGGTTCTGGAGATCGTTCATCCCATATCTTGGACTGATTCTGAGGCCTATATATATAATGTCACCAGAAAAAAAGACTGAGCTCTAGTGGGGTTTAGAGCAGCTAACTGCATTCCTACCTGCTAAAGAAGCTATTTTGCAGCATAAGGGATCAGGACCCGTGAGACAAGTAGTACCATTTCATCTGGATGTAGTGGAGCAGAATGGTATCATATCTTGGAGTCTGTGGCAGCCAAATGACAAGAAAGGACTGAGAGCAATACCCATTGGATTTTATTCCAAACAACTGACAGGGGCAAGTCTGGGACTACATCTGGAAGAAAGCTCACTCCCGCAAAATAAAAGTGGGGCATGTTGATACACATGTGCCCCTAGTCCTAGACTTTGAGAACTATAACAGAGTGGCAGATGAAATTGCCAAACTGAATACAGTTGTGCCAATTGATCCTGTCTTGATGAACTTGGCCAACTGGGTCCACAAGCAATCTGGACATTATGGGCAAAAAGCAACATATGAATGGGCACAGCAGAGAGGATTGCCTATATCCATGGACATGATAAAAGACTGTAATAGGGAACTGTACAATGTGTGGAGAAGTGCGACAATGGCCATTGCAAAAGTACTCCACCAGGTTCATTAAGAGGGATGAGAGGCCTGCAGAGATTTGGCAAACTGACTTCATCGGTCCCCTGCCCCGGGGAAACAATGGACTGACATATTGTTGCACTGCAGTGGACACCTATTCAGGACTTATGCTTGTTCATCCTTGCAAACATGCAGATCAAGCCACAATGCTTCAACTGCTCCATAAACTTGTCAATGCTTATGGTTGTCCCAAACAAGTCCAAAGTGATAACAGCTCACACTTCACTGGATCAACGGTACAACAGTGGGCCAAAGATTCTGGAGTGTACTGGTTGTGCCACATCCCATACATCCACAGGCAGCTGGTTTGATTAAAAGATACAACGGGCTATTGAGGGACCAGATACGCAAACTTACACAAACACATACACTAAGGGGGTGGGATTGGGTCCTCACACAGGCAGTCAGCAGAGTTTTTAGTTCTGTTTGGGGCAGAACAAGAGACTGACAATCGATATATTGTGTAAACTGTGTATGATTATACAACTGATTTTTGTGGGAATCCTGTATTCTTTCCTCTTGTGGCGACGTATATAGGTGTGTCCTTCCGGGTGGTCCTGGCACTCGAGGCTCCCTGCACATGCGATTTCACACAGCTCGGAACCCCACTCTGCTCGGTGCCTCGTCCACACAGGTATCCTAGCTATTCTACATTCCTTCCCACCGGTACTTCAGCCTTTCATGCACTATTGCTTCTTAGGTCACTTTCCCTTGTCGGCCATTGGCTGACTATTCCCACTCAGCAATATTTTTCTCCACCAGCACAGATCTTTCTCCCACTATTTTCACCTCTTGTCCTCTGTTGGTTTTCCTCCCACCTCAACTTTTCTTTACCTCAACACAGTGATGCCTCGTTGTTCCTTGCCCACTCTGATGGCCCACCCCTGGTCGCCCCCGCTGGGCTGTCCACCGCAGCTTCCGGTTGGAGGTGTTTTCCGATGCTATCTGGCACCCGGCCCCCACACCAGAAACTGTACTAGTAAGTATGCACTTCGGTGCCATTCGAGGTCCTACTTTACCTCGATTTATGCCTTTATGAATATTAATAGTTTTTACATAATTTTTTTCTAGACTACCACGCGCATGCTCCTGACGAGTGGCGTATCAGCCACGAAACGCATAGAGCTAATTAATGCCGTGCTTCAACTTCTCTACACCCATATTTCATGTTACCATACAATTTTTACCTTCACAGGCTCAGTGAGGCCTTAGGTCCTGCAGGCACTACCTTGTAATTACATGTTTATCCAATATTGTTGTGCTGCATTATGGAATTTTATTACAGTTCTATCGAACCAATTTTTGCTACTCTTTTGTCTTATGATTGATTTATCTTGTACAATCTATTACAATTATGGTTATGTCATTTTATGGCTACTGTTGTAACTGTGTATACCTTTTTACCGTTATGATTATATATTTATGCCTACAAGCTTTGTAAAGCAATAAAATTCCTTTATTAAGCTATTACCTTCTTGCTGTCATATGCTTCATATAAAGTCCCATCCTCCTTGCTCCCCCTTTTTTTGCTTTAAACGTATCACGCTGGGGGGGCGTGGCTAGCTGCCGAGCTGAATGGAAGCCTGATCTCACAGCTCCTGCACTGAACGGAGAACCGGACCTCAAATCACTGCCTCAGACCCCACAAAAAGCAATCCTCAGACCCCCACAACCTGGGGAACCAGTGGGAAACCTCTAGAAAGAGGAAAGAATACAGGATTCCCACACAAATAACAGATTTCCTCATCTTCCCTCAGGGAGATAAAATCCAAGATGGCCGCCGTGGCACTGCACAGCACACAGAGGATTCCTACACTGACCTGCCTGATGATGAAGAATCCTCCATTTCATCCCAGCACAACTCCTCAGACAGCTATCCTCAGGCCCCTCATCCACCTCCAACAGCCCTGCAAAAGCAAGGATGCGACTAGATACAGCGGATCAGTCACAGGAGGTAAGGCCTGCATTAGAAAATCTCCTCACACAGCCTTCTGCAGCTTCCCCCATAGCAGCCTTCCCTACTACAAATCAGCCTGTCATAGACACTATGCTGAAAGAAATGCTGATGTCACTTCACAGCTCCCTCCAGTCTGACAACAGAAATGCTGCACACAGGGCAGAAAGTGGGGATTATTGAAAAGCAGATGAGCGTCATGACAGAAACAGTTAATGACCTGGTAGAGGCACATGACCACACCAGAGAAGAACACCGCTGGGTGCGTGCCAAAATGGCGGATCTTGAAGATCGCTCACGGCGCCAAAATATCAAGATAAGAGGAATCCCTGAAACTATCCTACCAGCAGATCTCAACTCCTAAGCTAGGAAGTTGATCTCAACACTTCTCCCAGATCTCCCACCGATCGAGACGATCATCGATCGCATCCATCGTCTCCCAAAACCTCCTCACCTACCCACAGAAGTACCTCGTGATACTCTGATGCGCATCCATTTCTACCACACCAATGACATGCTCCTTACACAATCCAGACACCTGGGACAGATCCCACATCCATACGCAAAGCTGCAACTTTTTGCTGACATCTCTCAATACACTCGTCAACAGAAACGTCAACTGCAAACAATCAGATAACATTTATTTGAGGGAGTTTTTAAACACTAAAGTATAAGATACACCTATCAGAATTCCCCTCCCCCCCTCTCATGGGCCATTTCTAACATTATGGGGGGGGGACTCTTGGACAGGTAACCCTCTCCACTTCATTGAGAGATGAATGCCTAAATAATGGGTATTACTTTGAACAGCCCCTCCTTAGTTACACTATTGGCAGCCCACTGGACAGGTAAGAAGTGTCATAATACAAAGATATAAATACACATTGTACACATTTGAGCACATTTGGACATTCTGCTATTACCAAGATAATAGATAGTTATTATCAAGATAATAATAGTATACAGAGACTTTAAACAGTACCATTTGAAAGTATACAGGCAGGCCCTTGCACTACATGCTTTGGGCAATTCATCCATAAATCTGACCACAAAAGAGATCGGTATAGTGTGTATGGGTTTGGCAAAGTCAGCAGATAGATGATTGAGGATAGATAGAGAATTGTTATCAGCTGACTTAGCAGTTGGGGGGAGGGAGGGTTAAAAATGATTTGCGGACCCCCCAAATAAAGCCTCTGGCACGCTGCCTGAATTTAAAGCACAAATCACATTTTAAAACATTTTAGGGGGTGTTTGGGGTAAAGCACTACTATGGAGCTGATAAAATACATTGTTAAGTGAGTACATGAGGTGAATAAAGGGCCAGGAGACCATGCCGGGGAGGTAAGTGAAGGCAAAAATGTATGAAGGACAACAAAAAAATTACCTAAAAATCCAGCATGCATGAGGACAAGGGGGACATTCACAGCATATTACAATCATGGTAATTAGGGAATGAGGAAAGAAATGCAATATATTAGCAAACATTAAATGCAATAAAATGTGATATTAAAGGATAAAAAACTTACCTTCATATACTCCTTCTGCAGGACCTGGATGATGGCACAACAGGTCTCTGGGATAATGATCCCCAGAGCCTGGGGGGAGATGCCTGTCGAGAACTTCAAGTCCTGCAGGCTTCTCCCCGTCGCCAAGTACCGCAGGGTGGCGACGAGCCTCTGCTCCGGAGTGATGGCTTGCCTCATGCAGGTATCCTGCTAATATAAGGGGTCAGCAAAGCCAACAAATGGTGAAGTAGGGGGTCTGTCATCCGGAAAAAGTTCCTGAAATCATCAGGATTATTCTCACGAATCTCACGGAGCAAAGGCATGTGACAGAACTGGTCACGCTGAAGCAACCAATTCTTGGTCCATGAACTCCTCCCCACCCTGTTCATGGACTGGACTTGTGTCAAGGTAAGGACCCCAACACCAAGCCCCGCACAGCACGAACTCTACGTGGAGTTCGCATACGCAACATGGTTAGAAAACGGTCGGCTGCTCAGAACGAAGTAACAGAACGCACTGAAGAACAGCAAGGCCTGTGAAGAGCAACCTGAAAAACAGTAACGAGCGGACAAGATCGCACTGAATAGTACAATACGAACTGACTGCACGCACTGAAGAGCAGATACAAACCCACAAGCACAAACTGAACAGCAGAAAATGATCTGAAAACCATGAGTCTGAAAAAGCACGAATCGTCTCTCACCAAACTTTTACTAACACGAGATTAGCAAAAGGAGCCCAAAGGGTGGCGCACTTGGTTCTGAACTGGCCTTTTCTAGTCTCGTCGTACGTGGTGTACATCACCGCATTCTTGGCGATCGGAAATTCCTACAACTTTGTGCGACCGTGTGTACGCAAAACAAGTTTGAGCCAACATCCGTCGGAAAAAATCCATGGATTTTGTTGTCGGATTGTCCGATCAATGTCCAATCGTGTGTACGGGGCATAAGAAGTTTTTCATTGGGAAACAATACATACATATGCTGTGGTAAAATTTGTTACCCATGGATCCCCGCAGGAGTGAAAGGATGGTGTTATTTAGCACAGTTAGTACCAGTCATGTCAGCCCGAGACCAGACTCAGGAGCATCACATACAAGTTACTTCAAGTCCAGTACATAGGTTAACTTATTGATAGGCTACCTGATTTTCAAGCTTATTTTACTCTGTATTAGCAACTGCACTACACTAGACCAACCTTCTCATGCATATACACAACATCTGCAGCTTTATGTAAATGAATACAACAAACGTAGAAAGAACCGTAGATTTCATGAGGCTGCGGATCTGTAGAAAGTCATATTCATGACTTAAGAGGGGGTTGAAAGGTTATGTTAAGCACCCATCTTGTTTCTGTCAGCCATCTTAATATTCACATATTTCCATTTCTGATATGTACAGTTTGAACACCCCTTTAACTTCTCAAATATCTGTCTCAGCATGAGAGTCTTGTAAAATGAATTGTCTCACGCTTTGTTATCTTGTTCTCACATTCCTTTGTATTCAACAGCCTGAGAAACAAAGAACAATGAGTATTTGTTTTAACTAGTTGGAACTGCATATGAAATTTAACATCTACTGCACATGTTTCTTTTTAGTATTCTGTGTGAACTGTAATTTGCTATAAAGACGCTAGGATGAAAACCAAATACAGCCATTTCCCAAGATCCGAGGTCTGAGAGGTTAAAAGGGACCCCCCCAGACACAGGATTAACCCTTTCAATATATATATTATATTTTATTCTATTCTGTTCTATTGTTTTTCTTGTCTATTCTTTTTTATTATTTTCTATTCTAATCTTTTCTATTCAAATTCAAATTCATTCCATACGAAATTCGAATTTCAGAAGCCATCTTCCGAAATTTGAATTTCATATAGAATGAATTTGCATAAAAAAGTTTAGAAAAGAATAGCATAGAAAAACAATGGAACAGAATAGAAAAAATATATAATATATATATTATATAATATATAATATATCCGTGATAGGCTATATATATATATATATATATATATATATATATATATATATATATAGCCTATCATGGACGTCCTCTCATCCTCATCCCACGGACGAAGATGAGAGGATGTCCGTGATAGTCTGAACACTGACTGCTGGGAAACTGAGTGTTCTGCCTATCACAGACGAGGACAAGGAGGAGGCGCGGCTTTTGTACACTGGAATGGCCGCCATTTGACCTGCATGACACACTGATCAGATATGCAGAACGATCAGGGGGACATCCCGACCGCTCACCTCTACATTTAAACGGCAATCCCCCACAGAGAGCTTGCAGATCAGCACAGGAAGGCTGCAATGGACACAGAGAGGACACAGAGAGCTTGCAGATCAGCACAGGTAGGCTGCAATTGACACAGAGAGGACACAGAGAGATTGCAGATCAGCACAGGTAGGCTGCAATGGACACAGTGAGGTAGGCAGATCTGGACAGGGAGCCTGCAATGGACAGGGAGGCTGCAGTGGACAGGGATGCTGCAATGGACAGTGAGGCATGCAATAGACACAGTGAGGTATGCAGCTGCAGATGGGCATTGTTGACCCTCTGTTTCACCTAAAGTAGCTGCTGCATTTCTCACCCTCGGCTTATACTCGAGTCAATAAGTTTTCCCAGTTTTTTGTGGTAAATTAGGTACCTCGGCATATACTTGGGATGGCTTATACTCGAATATATATATATATATATATATATATATATATATATATACATACAGTATCTCACAAAAGTGAGTACACCCCTCATATTTTTGTAAATATCTTATTATATCTTTTCATGTGACAATACTGAAGAAATGAAACTTTGCTACAATGTAAAGTGGTGAGTGTACAGCATTTATAACAGTGTAAATTTGCTGTCCCCTCAAAATAAATCAACACACAGCCATTAATGTCTAAACCGCTGGCAACAAAAGTGAGTACACCCCAAGTGAAAATGTCCAAACTGAGCCCAAAGTGTCAATATTTTGTGTGGCCACCATTATTTTCCAACACTGCCTTAACCCTCTTGGGCATGGAGTTCACCAGAGCTTCACAGATTGCCACTTGAGTCCCCTTCTACTCCTCCGTGATGACATCACGGAGCTGGTGGATGTTAGAGACCTTGTGCTCCTTCACCTTTCGTTTGAGGATGCCCCACGGATGCTTAATAGGGTTTAGGTCTGGAGACATGCTTGGCCAGTCCATCACCTTTACCCTCAGCTTCTTTAACAAGGCAGTGGTCAGCTTGGAGGTGTGTTTGGGGTCATTATCGTGTTGGAATACTGCCCCGCGGCCCAGTCTCCGATGGGAGAAGATCATGCTCTGCTTCAGTATGTCACAGTACGTACATGTTGGCATTCATGGTTTCCTCAATGAACTGTAGCTCCCCAGTGCCAGCAGCACTCATGCAGCCCCAGATCATGACACTCCTACCACCATGCTTGACTGTAGGCAAGACACACTTGTCTTTGCACGCCTCACCTGGTTGCTGCCACTCACGCTTGACACCATCTGAACCAAATACGTTTCATAAGACCACAGAACATGGTTCCCGTAATCCATGGCCTGCTTGTCTTCAGCAAACTGTTTGTGGGTTTTCTTGTGCATCATTTTTAAAAGAGGCTTCCTTCTGGGACAACAGCCATGCGGACCAATTTGATGCAGTGTGTGGCATATGGTCTGAGCACTTACAGGCTGACTCCCCACCCCTTCAACCACTGCAGCAATGCTGGCAGCACTCAAATGTCTATTTCCCAAAGACAACTTCTGGATATGACGCTGAGCATGTGCACTCAACTTCTTTGGTCGACCATGGCGATGCCTCTTCTGAGTTGAACCTGACCTGTTAAACCGCTGTATGTTCTTGGCCACCATGTTGCAGCTCAGTTTCAGGATCTTGGCAATCTTCTTATAGCCTAGGCCATCTTTATGTAGAGCAACAATTCCTATTTTTATATCTTCAGAGAGTTCTTTGCCATGAGGTGCCATTTTGAACTTCCAGTGACCAGTATGAGAGAGTGAGAGCGATAACACCAAATTTTACACACCTGCTCCCCATTCACACCTGAGACCTTGTAACACTAATGCGTCACATGACACCGGGGAGGTGAAAATAGCTAATTGTGCCCAATTTGGACATTTTCACTTCGGGGTGTACTCACTTTTGTAGCCAGTGGTTTAGACATTAATGGCTGTGTGTTGAGTAATTTTGAGGGGACAGCAAATTTACACTGTTATACAAGCTGTACACTAACTACTTTACATTGTAGCAAAGTGTAATTTCTTCAGTGTTGTCACATGAAAAGATATAATAATCTATTAATCTATTTACAAAAATGTGAGGGGTGTACTCACTTTTGTGATACTGTATATATATCCTCTTCATATCCGCGCTATTGCCAAATGATGGCAACAGCGCGGACCTACATTGCCGGGACGACGTCTATTGACGTCGTCCCGTGCACGAGCGGCCTGTGCGTCCTGTGCACGAGCGGCCTGTGCGCCCCCTGCAGGGCGCGCGCGGGGCGTGCTGTGATCAGCGAGTCTATGAGACTCGCCTGATAACAGATCAGAGTAAGGGGTCGGTCCCGACCCCTTACCACATGATCAGCTGTCAGCCAATGACAGCTGATCATGTGATGTAAACAGAGACGGTAATCGGCTATTTTTTCTCCTCACGCTGACAGCGAGAGGAGGAAAAAAAAAGCCGATCACCGGCGGCCGTGAGAGGGACATCAGTCCCAATCACGGCGATCATCTGTGCCCCCTGCCAGTGACACAGCAATAGGCAGCAGTGCCGCCTACCAGTGCCCACCAGCGTCACACATCAGTGCCCACAGTGCCATCCATCAGAGCCCACATCAGTGCCACAACAACAGTGCTGCACATCAGTGCCACCTATCAGTGCCCATCAGTGTCACCTACCAGTGCCCATAAGTGCCCATCAGTGCTGCCCATCACTGCCCATCAGTGCCCCCCATCAGTGGTACCTATCAGTGCCACCTATCCGTGCCACCCATCTGTGCCACCCATCAGTGCCACCCATCAGTGCCACCCATCAGTGCCCATCAGTGGCCATCAGTGCCGCCTTATCTGTGCCCATCAGTACCGCCTTATCTGTCCCCATCAGTGCTGCCTTAACTGTGCCTATAAGTGCCACCTTAACTGTGCCTATCAGTGCCGCCTTAACTGTGCCTATCAGTGCCGCCTTAACTGTGCCTATCCATACCCATCAGTGCAGCCTATCAGTGCCCACCAGTGCTGCCTCATCAGCGCATATCAATGAAGAAGAAAAATTACCTGTTTGCAAAATTTTATAACAAACTATGAAACATGATTTTTTTTTTTTCAAAATTTTCCATCTGTTTTTGTTTGTTTAGCAAAAAATAAAAATCCCAGCTGTGATTAAATACCACCAAAAGAAAGCTCTATTTGTGGGGAAAAAATGATAACAACTTCATTTGGGTACAGTGTAGCATGACTGCAATTGTCATTTAAAGTGCGACAGCGCTGAAAGCTGAAAATTGGTCTGGGCAGGAGGGGGGTTTAAGTGCCCAGTAAGCAAGTGGATATATATATATATATATATATATATATATATATAACATCAATTTCGAATTCGATTTCATTCTATATGAAATTCTAATTTCAGAAGGTGTTTTGTATATATTATATATTTTTCTATTCTTTTCTATTGTTTTCTATGCTATTCTTTTCTATTATTTTCTATTCTAATCTTTTCTATTTGAATTTAATTTCATTCTATATGAAATTCAAATGTCGGAAGATGTTTCTTATATATATACATATTAAGATATCTATATATCTATATATAGATATATTGATATATAGATATGTATATTTATTATATATTTTTCTATTCTGTTCCATTTTTTTTTCTAGTTTATTCTTTTCTATTCAAATCTTTTCTATTCAAATTCATTCTATACGAAATTCGAACTTCAGAAGCCATCTTCCAAATTTGAATTTTATTAGAAGAGGTTAGAATAGAATAGAAAATAATAGAAAAGAATAGCATAGAAAAACAATAGAACAGAATAAAAAAAAATATATATTTATATATCATTTTATTTTGTCTGTTCTATTGTTTTTCTATGCTATTCTTTTCTATTATTTTCTTTTCTATTCTATTGTAATCTTTTCTATTCGAATTCAAATTCATTCTATACGAAATTCGAATTTCAGAAGATGGTTTCAGAAGTTCGAATTTCATATAGAATGAATTTGAATTCGAATAGAAAAGATTTGAATAGAAAATAATAGAAAAGAATAGACTAGAAAAACAATAGAACAAAATAGAATAAAATATAATATATATTATATTTTATTCTATTCTATTCTATTCTATTGTTTTTCTAGTTTATTCTGTTCTATTATTTTCTATTCTAATCTTTTCTATTCTAATTCGATTTCATCCTCTACGAAATTCGAATTTTGGAAAATGGTTATATATAGTTTACTTTTTCGAATTCGGTCAAATTTTTTCAAATGCGGTAGAATTTTTTCAAATTCGATAGTTTTTTGTAATCTGGTAGATTTTTTTCAAATTTGATCAAATTTTTCAAATTTGATCGACTTTTTTCGAATTCGGTCAAAATTTCTTCGAATTCAAAACTAATCTATTCTAATCTTTTGTATTCAAATTCGATTTCATCCTATAAAAAATTCGAATTTCGTATAGAATGAATTCAAATTCGAATAGAAAAGATTAGAATAGAATAGAAAAGAAGAGAAAAGAAAAACAATAGAACAGAATAGAATAAAATATAATATATTATAGTCTATTCTATTCTGTTCTATTGTTTTTCTATTATTTTCTATTTTAGTTTCCATTGTTTTGCATTATATTCCAATCTATTCTCGAATTTGAATTCATACTATTCGGAATTCGAGTTTCGGAAGACGGTTATGTTCTATTTTATTACATTCTTTTAAATTCTATTCTATTCTTTACTATTCTTTTATTTTTATTCTATTGCTTTATTGTTTTATATTCTATTTTATTGTATTTTTTAGAAAATCGATTTCTATTTTTTAGAATTTGTTTTCGAATTTCATTTGAATTTCTTTTTTGAATTCGATTCAAAGTTCTTTTTTTCTATTTGAATCATTATTTTGGATTCGTTTAAATTTGTTACTTTTGTCATTCGGAAATTTGGATGTATCCGAATTTCCGAATAATGAAATTAAATCTAGGAATGAGAGTGAATCTGGCAGGAAGGTTTGAAGTTATACTTGCATTGGCAGATGAGCTTCAAGACAGTGGCTGGGACTCTGACTGGTTAGTGGATACTACGATCTGTCATCTCCTATAGTCAGTCCCCTCCCCCCACTATTAGAACACACACTAGGGAACACATTTAACCCCTTGAGTGCCCCCTAGTGTTAACCCCTTCCCTGCCAGTGACATTTACACAGTAATCAGTGCATTTTTATAGCACTGATCGCTGTATAATTGTCAATCGTTCCAAAAATGTGTCAAAAGTGTCCGATGTGTCCATCACAATGTCGCAGTCCCGATAAAAAATGCTAATACTAGTAAAAAAAAAATAATAATAAAAATGCCATCAATCTATCCCCTATTTTGTAGACAATATACACTTTTACGTAAACCAATCAATATATGCTTATTGCGATTTTTATTACCAAAAATATGTAAAAGAATACATATCGGCCTAAACTGAGGAAAAAATTTGTTTGTTTTTTTTTAATGGGGATATTTATTATACCAAAAAGTAAAAAATATTGTGTTTTTTCAAAATTTTGCTCTTTTTTTTGTTTATAGCAAAAAAAATTTTTAAAAACTGCAGAGATGATCAAATACCACTAAAAGAAAGCTCTATTTGTGGGAAAAAAAGCACGTCAATTTTGTTTGGGTACAACGTTGCATGACCGCGCAGTTGTCAATTAAATCGACGCAGTGCCGTATTGCAAAAAATGGCCTGGTCATTGAGCAGCCAAATCTTCTGGGGCTGAAGTGGTTAAGGGTTACATGGTACAAATAATATGAAACATTATTTTGGGCATGTATAGAAGAAGAGAGAATTAGTCCAAAGAGAATTTGCCAGAAGCAGGACCATACAGTACATATAGACCTGCGGAGGAATAATAGTGTGACAGTGTTTCTCAATCTTTTTTCAGGCAAGGCACCCTTTAAATTATGCACAATCTCGGGAAACACAAGCCTAAGGCCTCATTCACACAGATGTCAATTGGGATGCAGCCAACGCTCCCAAATTGACATCTATGCAGGTGCGTGTCCCCAAACCCCACCCGCACCCACACTGATGTCAAATTGGGAGCAGTGGCTGTGTTCGTGCAGCCACTGGATCTTAACTGACATGAATGGGACTGCCTGCATCGGGATGCATGGGACACCAGTGCATCCCCATGTAGGCAAGCACACCTACAGTGGATATCAAAAGTCTACACACCCCTGTTAAAATGTCAGGTTTCTGTGATGTAAAAAAATGAGACAAAGATAAATCATTTCAGAACTTTTTCCCATTTTAATGTGACCTATAAACTGTACAATTCAGTTGAACAACAAACTGAAATCTTTTAGGTGGAGGGAAGTAAAAATAAAAACTAAAATAATATGGTTGCATAAGTGTACACACCCTTAAACTAAATACTTTGTTGAAGAACCTTTTGATTTTATTACAGCACTCATGCCGCGTACACACGAGCGGAATGTCCGTCAGAAAAAGTCCAATGGGAGCTTTTCATCGTTTATTCCGAACGTGTGTATGCCCCATCAGACTTTTTCTGTCAAAAATTTAGATAGAGAACATGCTCTATATTTTTCTATCGGAAAAAACACTCATCTGTATGCTGTTCCAACGCACCAAAAATGACGCATGCTCTGAAGCAAGTACGAGACGGAAGTGCTCGGTCTGATAAAACTAGTGTTTGTAATGGAGATAACACATTCCTCACGCTGCAAATTCTGTGATCTTTTAGTGCAGCGCATTCTTTTGTGCTTTATAATGCTAGAATAATGAAGTTGTTTTGTTGCTGATATTCACACAGAGTTCTCACAAACTTATTTCTTTATTTTTTCTCGTGATCTCATGAATAATCTTTTATTTTTTTAAAGCCAGATCTCCATAATAATGTTTTGAATTATTTTTTATAGTCATATTTTTTTATAATCTTTTTATTTCATCAAGATCTCCTTTTTTTTGGATTATTCAAAAATTATTTTCTACTGATCTCCATAATATTTTTTTTTTTTGTGTGTGTCAATTTTCCACAATAACATTATTATCTTGTATTTTTTATTAACCTCAAGGAGGTTGGTTGGTGTCCCTTTTTAATTTGACATTGTATTTTTGAAATGTACCTGCCTACTCACAAACAAACTGTCCTATTTTTAGAAAAACACATAGGCAAGTATTTTCAGAAAATAAAATCTCCATATATTCTGGGTAACAAAATAAAGAGGAAGGCAATGCTGGCGAAACTTTTGGAATTTGCAAAGCCTTTTGGCCCCCAGGGCACACATCAAGTCTGTGGAAAATAAAATTGTTAGCTTGAGGAGTCCATATAATTTGGAGCCCAATCTGGTCCAGGACTCCCAGAGATCAGGACCAGCAGCAGATGACATATATGTCCCCAGGCTGTGGTACTACACCAGCCGGCATCTTCTGTCAGACCAGACTGAACCCAGGCCATCACTTTCTTCCCTTCACTGCAGCCTTCCCTCCACACTTCCCTGCACCCTTCCCTGCAGCCTTCCTTGGAGGCTGTGGCTCTGGTGGTGGACTTGTGGCAGGAGGAAGAGGATGGGCAAGGTGATATACGTGGATGTTCTCAGTCAGCTGGCCCCTCAACCCCTTCTGAAGGGCCTCACCAAAAATTTCCTCACAGAGGAAGCTTTGGCCCTCCTCCAATTTCATCAATCTAGTGGCTAGATAGCAGCCATAGGCCTCTTCAGCGTCGGGGGGGCTTCTGAGGACATCACTTGCTTCCCTAATGAGTCCCAGTGCTGCCTCCTCTGTGATCATCCCCTTCCGGGGCCTTTTTGTTGTACGGCGGAGGGAAGGCACCTGGGATTGGGTGAGGCTCCTACTGGGCTCAGCCACCTCCTGGCTGACACTGGGCCCGCCCACCTCCTCGCTGACACTGGGCCCGCCCACCTCCTGGCTGACACTGGGCACGGCCACCTCCTGGCTGACACTTTCCAGACCCTCCTCCTGGCTGAGCTCATCCTGTGCATAAAAAAGGGACATAGTTTTAGTTTTTGGTTCATCATTCACACACAATTTTTAGCTCATGACTTGCAAATTGAATGTTAATAAATAGAAAGGACTATCATTCTGACCCCAGCGTTTTTCATTCTTGTCCCAAACATTTTTGGCCACTACTGTCTATTGATATGTAAATCTCTGTTTTAAATCATTAATTTGTTATCAATTATAAGATCTAGTTAACATCATTAATATTAGGACAATAAATATGTATAAAAATAATATACCTGGCTCCAGCAGGGCACATCCACTTCTTCCAGGATGGAAGGCTCAGGTTGTTCCTCATCAGCCTCTGCTGGGGTTGAGGGAAGGGTGGAGAGAAGGCTGCAGGGAAGGGTAGAAAGTGATTCCCTGGTTTCAGTCTGGTCGTCCAGAAACCGCAGTTTGTTGAAGTACCACAGCCTGGGTGCATACACTTGCGCTGCTGCTGCTCCTGATCTGAGTGATTTCTGGATCTTATTATGCTCCTTCTTATACCTGTTCCTCAAGATCCAAATTTTCTTTTCCAAGAACAGGATGGTTTTATAGGGGACCCGATTCTTCACAAATTCCAGAAGTTTCTCCAGCGTTGACCTCCTAGCTTGTTTATTATAATATAAGCTGTGTTTCACCTCCCACATATTCCTCATCTCCCTGTATCGGTCTATGAAACTGGCCATGAATTCTGGGTCTTTAAAGTGATTCATATTTCCTGTAAGACAATACACAAGACAAAAACACTAATGTCAGCCTAAACGCTCATAATCTTATCCCAATATAAGCCTCAATCTTGAAGCAGTATAGGCCACTGATGGGCCAAGTTCAAATTTTACCTTCGTTTAGGATGCTTGCCACTTTCATTCCCCCTTCCTCCGCACACAGATCGTATGCACGACACATGCATGTTAGCTTGATATAGACTGCGCATGTGTGAAACTCCGCCTGCGTCGCCTGCCCCTGACGTTCTTTCTAGAATATTCCCCGCCCCTTCTCGTTCGGCGCATAGTAGAGCGACATGGCAGAGACACAGCAGGTGTGTGTTAATTCTAGTAATGAGGAGGAGGAAAGCCCAGAGCTAGAAACGTCCCGATGCCGGAGGAGAAGATTTAAGGCCTCAAATATGGCCCTTATAGAGATGATGGAGATGGTGGACATCTCGAGGAGGAACGACTATGATGGGAAGCATGGACCGTACCTAAACCCAAATGTGAGAAAGGCCAAGATCATGATTAAAGTTGTGAAGAGTCTGCACAGGAATTTTGGGGTACGGCGATCCAAGGAGCAATTGAGGAAATGCTGGTCAGACCTGAAACTGAGGGAACAGGATCAGTAAAGAAGGATCGAGAAAGTGCTTCTAAAGTAAAGTAAGTAGTTGTGTGTTCTGATTATTATTATTACTTGTATGCTGCTCCATGTGCTTTTCTTTACTGTTGTACATTTTAAAATGGTGACTTTTCATGTTTGTGGGCACATTAATCAGTCGTAGGAAACATTGTTCGCTCATTAAATACAATGTTTTTGGCAGATACAGGTTAAATACATTTGGTCATGCCTATTTGTATAAAAATACGTTTTGTACATTGCTGTCTAGATGTTTTTGTAACTAGAATGAAATGCAAGCTTGATTTTATGTAATGTAAGGAGAGGACACTCAGCAGCTGTTTAAACATCTGGACTCAGGAGCCCTAGCGTGGGACACAAGAACAAACTTTTTAAGGTGTCCCACACAGGTGCTCCAGTGGATACTTGGGGTGTCTCCATGTGTGAAAATTGTCACAAAAAGGTAAGTATTCCAGCTTTGGTAAGGTAAAAAATCATGTTTTCAGCATGGAACTCTGCCCAAAACAGACAATTGTACCCCACTTCCCAGCAATGTTTCATATTCCTATTTCTGGACTCAAATATCTGTGTGCTAATACACTTTTTGTTTCATTCTCATAGGGGAGAAAAGACTTGGAAGACACCACTCAGAGGACACCAGGAACCCCCCACCTGAGAAAGAAGGGGAACTCAGAACAACAACACACCTCAAGGATCTGGAGGAAGGAGAGGTGGAGGAAGTCGGTGAGATTGTCACCACAACATGTGAGTGTCTGACACCCCAGCTTCAGGTAATATATGTATGCCTGCATATTTCTAATACATGTTTTTACTCAAATTTTCAGGTGATGTGCTGGTTGTTGAAGAGCAAGCTGAACATTTCACAAGTGACAGTGCACAAAGGCTAATCAATGACATCATGGTGTGGAATGCTGAAATTGACATCATAAGGAAGAAACTCAATGTTATGGAACAACAAATGAAGAACATGATTGATGTGTTGGGGAGAATCTGAATTTCTTCCAAATGCCACCATTTTAACATTTGTTGGACTTTACACAAACTTTTTTTGACATTTTAAAAGCCAAATTTTTAAGATGCACACGGTGTGTCAACATGTGCTATCTGCCATCAGGGGATATCAATGTACGCGTTTTGTGGGTGCAACCCCTTCCTCGTAACTCTAGTAGGTGAGAGGAAGGGGTTGCACCCCCAAAACACCTCCGTTGATCCCCCCATGATGGGAGATAGCACATGTTGACATTAGGCATGGGATCAGGAGGGAAATACCCATTTTGACTCCAAATTGTGTGCATCTTCAAAATTTGGCTTTTACAGGGGTGATATCACTCCATCTGATGAAGGCAATATCAAGACATTTTTGACACTATAATGTCTGATATTGCCTTCAGCTTTACTACGTTGAACTTTGTAAGTTCCAGAGTTGTGTATGTTATGTTTAGAAACATAAGTGTTTATACCAAAAAAAAAAAAAAATTGTAAAAAACTTGAGAAAAAAAAAATTATTTTACATCAAAATTTTATACCGCACTCGTGAATGTGCACAGAGTAAAAAGTTTGATAATCAACAATGTGTGGCTTCTTCTTTCAATGCTCAATACCAGTTTTTGAAGTAATTTTGTGTTTACAGTGACAATGGGGCTTATTTACTAAAGGAAAATCCACTTGGCACTACAAATGCACTAGGAGAACCTAGGAGACAGCCAAAAACAAACACAAGCAATAAAGAAAACTCAAGATTTTATCAGATATTTTTTTTTTTATTAAAAAAATATTTACACATTGTCTGGCATAGCAATGGCCCCCCTACCCGTAAAACAATTTACATATTTCTGCTGAACTTTACGGGCGCTTTGGGGTACCAAGCCAGGATGGCCAGTATCCAGGCCCATCATTCGATTCTCAGGAAGTCTGGCCTCAGGCCCAACTGAGGCAATATAATTTTGGGCATTTTTCCTTAAAAAATTGTGCAATATGCAGCAGGATAAGATGATATGGTTGATTTTGTACTCCGCCATATGTATTGCTGTCAGAAACAGGCAGAACCAGCTGACCATTATCCCGAAGGCATTCTCAACAACTCTTCTGGCTCTGGCCAGCCGGTAGTTAAAAACCCTCCTCTCTAGGCTGAGGGTCCTCTGGGGAAATGGCCTCATCAGGTGCTCGCCCAGACCGAACGCTTCATCAGCAACAAAGATGAACGGGAGTCCTTCAACGTTGTCCGCATCAGGTGGCAATGCCAGGCCACCAGTCTGGAGACGTTGGTAAAACTCCGTCTGGGTGAAGACTCCTCCATCCGACATCCGGCCATTCCTCCCCACGTCCACATACAGGAACTCATATTGTACCGACACCACCACCATAAACACTATGCTATTACACCCCTTATACAGTCAGGTCCATAAATATTGGGACATCTACACAATTCTAATCTTTTTGGCTCTATACACCACCACAATGGATTTGAAATGAAATGAACAAGATGTGCTTTAACTGCAGACTTTCAGCTTTAATTTGAGGGTATTTACATTCAAATCAGGTGGACGGTGTAGGAATTACAACAGCTTGTATATGTGCCTCCCATTTTTTAAGGGACCAAAAGTAATGGGACAATTGGCTGCTCAGCTGTTCCATGGCCAGGTGTGTGTTATTCCCTCATTATCCCATTTACAAGGAGCAGATAAAAGGTCCAGAGTTCATTTCAAGTGTGCTCTTTGCATTTGGAATCTGTTGCTGTCAACTCTCAATATGAGATCTAAAGAGCTGTCACTATCAGGGAAGCAAGCCATCATAAGGCTGAAAAAACAAAACAAACCCATCAGAGAGATAGCAAAAACATTAGGTGTGGCCAAATCAACTGTTTGGAACATCCTTAAAAAGAAGGAATGCACCAGTGAGCTCAGCAACAACAAAAGACCTGGAAGACCACGGAAAACAACTGTGGTGGACGACCGAAGAATTCTTTCCCTGGTGAAGAAAACACCCTTCACAACAGTTGGCCAGATCAAGAACACTCTCCAGGAGGTAGGTGTATGTGTGTCAAATTCAACAATCAAGAGAAGACTTCACCAGAGTGAATACAGAGGGTTCACCACAAGATGTAAACCATTGGTGAGCCTCAAAAACAGGAAGGCCAGATTAGAGTTTGCCAAACAACATCTACAAAAGCCTTCACAGTTCCGGAACAACATCCTATGGACAGATGAGACCAAGATCAACTTGTACCAGAGTGATGGGAAGAGAAGAGTATGGAGAAGGAAAGGAACTGCTCATGATCCAAAGCATAGCACCTCATCAGTGAAGCATGGTGGTGGTAGTGTTATGGCGTGGGCATGTATGGCTGCCAATGGAACTGGTTCTCCTTGTATTTATTGATGATGTGACTGCTGACAAAAGCAGCAGGATGAATTCTGAAGTGTTTCAGGCAATCTGCTCATATTCAGCAAAATGCTTCAGAACTCATTGGACGGCGCTTCACAGTACAGATGGACAATGACCCGAAGCATACTGCGAAAGCAACCAAAGAGTTTTTTAAGGGAAAGAAGTGGAATGTTATGCAATGGCCAAGTCAATCACCTGACCTGAATCCGATTGAGCATGCATTTTACTTGCTGAAGGCAAAACTGAAGAGAAAATGCCCCAAGAACAAGCAGGAACTGAAGACAGTTGCAGTAGAGGCCTGGCAGAGCATCACCAGGGATGAAACCCAGCGTCTGGTAACCTTAGGCTGTAATTGACTGCAAAGGATTTGCAACCAAGTATTAAAAAGTGAAGGTTTGATGAATGATTGTTAATCTGTCCCATTACTTTTGGTCCCTCAAAAAGTTGGAGGCAGTGCTGGGACAAGGCCATTTGGTGCCCAGGGCAAAGATGGCAAACTGCGCCCCCCCCATTTTTAAGAAAGAATCAATGTCATTTCAAAACAAGGATATACTTAAAACAATACAAATTCGGTTTAATGCGATAGAAACAGAGTTCACTCACACCTTTTAATTATATGTACAGTCAGGTTCATAAATATTGGGACATTGACACAATTCTAATCTTTTTGGCTCTATACACCACCACAATGGATTCCACCACTGGTCCACAGTGGGAGGATTCCCCCTTCCACCTGGAATGTGTAGATGGGGGAATTGGAACATTCTTTTTTTTTTTTCATTCAACCTAATAGTTGAATGAAAAAAGTGATCAATGTATGGGCAGCCCAAGAGCTAAGCCTAAGATAGTTTAACCTCCTGACATCCATGCCACAGCTGAATGACGGCCACAGCGCAGACCTGAATTACCGGGAGTGCACGTGCCCTGTGCATGCTGTGATCACCGAGTCACTGAGTCCCGGCCCCTTACAATGTGATCAGCTGTCAGCCAATGACAGCTGATCACATGATCAAAACAAAAGCTCTGTGATCGTTTTCTTTTTTCTCCTCACGCTGACAACGCGAGGAGAAAAAAAAGCTGATCACTGGCTCATCTGCAAGGGACATTGGTCCAGAAGAGGAAGAGGCAATTATGCCTCATCTGTGCCACCTGCCATTGCCACCTACCTATGCCCATGAGTGCCATCTATCAATGCCCACAAGTGCCACCTATCAATGCCACCTAGCAGTGCTGCCTATCAGTGTAACTGATCAGTGCCCATCAGTGCCGCCTCATCAGCGTACATCAATGAAGGAGAAAAATTACCTGTTTTAAAATTTTATAACAAAATATAATAACATTTTTTTTTTTTTAATTCGGTCTTTTTACATTTTTTTTAACAATAAATAAAAACCACAGAGGTGATCAAATACCACCAAAAGAAAGCTCTATTTGTGGGGAAAAAATGATAAAAATGTAATTTGGGTACAGTGTTGTATGACCGCGTAATTGTCATTCAAAGTGCGTCAGCGCTGAAAGCTGAGAATTGGTCTGGATAGGAGGGGGGTTTAAGTGCCCAGTAAGCAAGTGGTTAAATCTCAGCTGTTTCAGCAAGAACTGGCTGAGATTAGACCCATTAATGGGCAGGCTGAATGTACCAAGTCGATCGATCAAATTGGGTACAACCAGCCTGCCGGATTCTTATGATTATCACTAGCGGTTGCTATACCTGCTAGTGATAATCACTGTTTGTGGGAACAATACAATTGCTCAGCAGAAGGGATTCCCCTGTCACCAATGACTGTGCTGACAGGGGAATCATGTAAATTTCTTTCCTGCAATCTGTGGTTACTGGAAAGAAATTTGTACCATCTATTGTCTAACTGTAAGTGAAAGTTAGTGAATATCTTGAAAGAACATGAGGGGGGGGGGGGGAGACAGATGGAGATAAGGACAGTTTAGTGATTATATTGCACTGTAGTGTACACAGTTGCTCACTCACCCAGGTCCAGGCTGGAAGCTCAGACATCTTTTGCACACAGAGGAATCTGCAGCTGCTGTTTTCATATCTCCCACCCACACATCCCCTCACTTCAGATACATCTGCACGCCGGGGATAGTGTGGGCAGGGCAGGAAGTCACTGAAGGAGCAGAGGTGGGAGGAGGAGGAGGAGGTGACCTGTATTCCTCCCTGATCTCCCGTCAGTGAGGGGGGAGGTGATGTGATTACAGAGCTGCAGCCATCAATCTCACAAGTTACAGACTGATTCTCATGTCCTACGGACGAGAGAAATCAGTCTGTTTCTTCACAGTTACCAAGATAATGGGAAGCTTATCCGCCCCTCCCCTGCTGGTTTAATCCCTCCTGAAGTCGCTCTCCTCCCTGCCAATGAGGGGGAGGGAGCAGATCGGTCGGAGCGGCTCTCATATTATGCTCATAGTCAGTGAGCAGAGGGAGGGGGAGAAATCCGCCCCCTCTCACACTCCACCCAGGGCACCCGCCCCTCTTGCCCACCCCTTGTACCGGCCCTGGTCGGAGGCACATATACAAACTATTGTAATTCCTACACTGTTCATCTGATTTGGATGTAAATACCCTCAAATTAAAGCTGAAAGTCTGCAGTTCAAGCACATCTTGTTTGTTTCATTTCAAATCCATTGTGGTGGTGAATAGAGCCAAAAAGATTAGAAGTGTCTCGATGTCCCAATATTTATGGACCTGACTGTAGTTATAATAGTAAGACCCCGAATGGGGTGGTGGCACGATGTGGACGTGCTTCCCATCTATAGCCTCTCCACAGTTGAGAAAGTCCCAATGGTTGGCAATATGGGATGCCACAGTCTGCCATTCCTGTGGCGTTGAAGGAAACTGTGGAGTCAAAACAGAAAAAAAAAATATTAGTACTTTTGCACATAACATTGCAAGCAGATTAGACACAAACATTCTTGGCTGACATCAGTATAACATTAATTTTAAGGAGTATTTCAAGATAAAATTATAAGGCACAGTTATCAGATTCCTCCCCCCCCCCCCTCTGATGGTCCGTTGTAAAAATTTTGGGGGGGGGGGGGGGTTCAAGCTGAGTTTGGGACCCAAAAAAATAGCCTATGGCACTCTGCCTGAATTTAAGGACAACAATAACATTTGTACACATTTTAGGGGGTGTTTAGGGTAAAACACTACAATGGAGCTGATAAAATACATTGTTAAGTGACTAGGCTAGGTGTATATGGGCCCAGGATAGCATGCTGGGGAGGTCAGTGAAGAGAAATATGCATGTAGGCCAAAAAAGGAGCATTAAAAGATTACAGCATGCATGAGGATAAAGGGGACATCCACAGCATATTACAATTATGGTAATTAGGGAATGATGAAAGAAATACAATACGTTAGCAGACATTAAATACATAGAGTGTCATGTTAACCACTTAAGGACCAAGCCTCTTTCTGAGATTTGTTGTTTACAAGTTAAAAACAGTTTTTTTTTTTTGCTAGAAAATTACTTAGAACCCCCAAATATTATACATTTTTTTTCTAAAACACTAGAGAATAAAATGGCGGTCGTTGCAATACTTTCTGTCACACTGTATTTGCGCAGTGGTCTTACAAGCGCTTTTTTTGGAAAAAATACACTTTTTTGAATTAAAAAATAAGAGAACAGTAAAGTTAGCCCAATTTTTTTTATATTGTGAAAGATAATGTTACACCGAGTAAATTGATACCCAACATGTCACGCTTCAAAATTGTGCCCGCTCGTGGAATGGCAACAAACTTTTACCCTTTAAAATCTCCATAGGCGACGTTTAAAAAATTCTACAGGTTGCATGTTTTAAGTTCCAGAGAAGGTCTAGGGCTAGAATTATTGCTCTCACGCTACCGATCGCAGCGATACCTCACATGTGTGGTTTGAACACCGTTTTCATATGCGGGCGCTAGTCACGTATGCGTTCGCTTCTGCATGCAAGCTCGTCAGGAAGGGGCGCGTTTAAAAAAATGTTTTTTTTTCTTATTTATTTTACCTTTTTTTTTTTACATTTTTACACTTTAAAAAAAAAAAAAAAAATTGTGTCACTTTTTTTCCTATTATAAGGAATGTAAAAATCCCTTGTAATAGAAAAAAGCATGACAGGCCCTCTTAAATATGAAATCTGGGGTCAAACAGACTTTAGAACTCATATTTACATTGAAATGCAATAAAAAAAAATATATATAAAAATTTTGTCATTTAAAAAAATGAAAAAAAAAATGGCCCTTTAAGAGCTATGGGCGGAAGTGACATTTTGACGTCGCTTCCGCCCTGCAGTGATATGGAGACGGGTGGGGGCCATCTTCCCCTCACTCATCTTCATACCCAGGCAGGGGACAGGCGCGATTGCCTCCGCCGCTGCCGACGGCTCCGGTAAGCAGCGGAAGGCCCCTCTCCCGCCGCTGATAAAAGTGATCTTGCGGTGAATCTGCCGCAGAGACCACTTTTATCTTGTAGCGGACCGCCCGCTGAAGAAGAGGACACCGGGATTATAGCTGCTGCCATAACATCGATATCCTCCTTCAAAGTACCGACGTATAATGAAGGTGAGCGGTCTGGAAGTGGTTAACTGGCTCATGCAACATTGTATCCAAACAAAATTTATGTAATTTTTTTCACACAAATAGAGCTTTTTTTGGTGGTATTTGATCACAACTGGGGTTATTTTTTTATTATATAAACGAAAAAAAGACCAAAAATGTTGTAAAAAAAACCTATATTTTATACTTTCTGTTATAAAACATATCCAAAAAAAATATCACATTTATCCGTAAATTTAGGGCAAAATATATTCAAAATGTATTTGTGAAAAAAAAATCCCATTAAGTGTATATTAATTTTTTGTGTGAAAGCTATAGTGTCTACAGCCGATCATCAAGTATACAGCCAGTGGCGTAACTAAAACCTTCAGGGCCCCGATGCAAGAAATCATGAAGGGCCCCCCTGACCCCTGGACAGCGCTTTTCCTAGGGGGATGTCTGATAAGAGGAGGAGCCGCGAGAGCCGCCGAGGGACCCCAGAAGTCGGTGTTCGGGCCACTCTGTGCAAAACTAACAATGAAGGTATTACATGTTTGTTATTTAAAAAAAAAAAACCTTTACAATCACTTTAAGGGGTTAAAACAGGTAGTCAGGAGGCAACATATTGCCTCTTTACCGGCTGTCAAATGCCTCTGAAAAGTGATCTGAGCATGGATCGCTTTTCAGAGGAACAGCATTTTGTTGCTGGTACTTTGAACGAGCAAGAAAAAAAAAATCAGTCCTGATTGTACACATATAGGGTGTCAGGATTAAACATGCATACATAAAATGTGCATACATACATCTAAACAGTGGCGGCTGGTGCTCAAATTTTTTTGGGGGGTGCAAACATTTTTTGAAAAAAAAATCATCAAATGCAGCCACTGTGCCCATCAAACACTGCCACTGTGCCCATCAAACGCTGCCACTGTGCCCATCAAACGCTGCCACTGTGCCCATCAAACGCTGCCACTGTGCCATCAAACGCTGCCACTGTGCCCATCAAACGCTGCCACTGTGCCCATCAAACGCTGCCGCTGTGACACTTAAATGCTGCCAGTGTGCCATCAAACGCAGCCACTGTGCCAATCAAACACTGCCACTGTGCCACTTAAATGCTGCCAGTGTTCCATCAAACGCAGCCACTGTGCCATCAATTGCTGCCACTGTGCCCATCAAATGCTGCCACTGTGCCACTTAAATGCTGCCAGTGCACCATCAAACGCAGCCACTGTGCCATCAATTGCAGCCACTGTGCCAAATGCTGCCACTATGCCCATCAAACGCTGCCACTATGCCTAAACGCAGCCAATGTGCCCATCAAACGCTGCCACTGTGCCCATTAAATGCTGCCAGTGTTCCATCAAACGCAGCCACTGTGCCATCAATTGCAGCCACTGTGCCAAACGCTGCCACTGTGCCCATCAAACGCAGCCAATGTGTGCCTATCGAACACAGCCAGTGTGCCCATCAAATGCTGCCAGTGTGCCCATCAAATGCTGCCCATGTGCCCATTAAATGCTGCCAGTGTGACCCCCGACTGCTCACCGGCACTTACCCTGTCTTGGTGGGGCAGCGGGTGACTGCGACGAGTGGGGTCCTCCATGCGTCTCCTGCTGTCCTCATCTCCCGTCCTCTCCTCCTGATAGGCGTCCAATAGCGGCGCCTGTCGTTTCAGCCAATCAGGTGACGGGTAACAGACCCGAGCACCTGATTGGCGGAGAGGCAGTTTAGTGTTAGGAAAGCGATAGTCATTCGCTTTTCTAACACAGCTGAGTGACCTATGAGGTCACCTTTTTTGATGCCTATTAGAGCCTATGGCTCTAATCCGGTGCTTCAAAAACACCCCCTGCCGCTGTAATTCAGGTTCCCTGCGCCCAAAAAGGGGCTGGGCGCCTGAATAGGGGGTGGTAGCGGCGGCCATAGATAGATTCATGCAATGCATGAATCTATCTATTGGTGATAGAGGGGTGGCTGGAGAGAGGGGGCGGCGCCCGTGCGCCCTTAATGCATGGGCCACCACTGCATCTAAACACACACACACATACACATAGGTAAACACACACATAATATACACACACACATGTACTGTATATACTATCAAGATAAACAGGGGGGCCCTCAAGGGCCCCCTGCAGCATGGGGACCAGTCGCCATGGCGACCTCAGCGACCCCTATACTTCCACCACTGTATACAGCCAAAATCACTGCTAACTCGTGCTGTGTCCAATTACGTCACAGATCAGCAGGCGCCGCGCACACCTTTGGGTGAAAGCCAGGAAGTGGATTGCGATGTACAAGTGTGTTGTCATGCCTGGCTGTGCTGCCCACTAGCAGTAAATGTACTGTTAGCGGGCGGCAAGTGGTTAAAGGGGTTGTAAAGATTAATGTCATACTTACCTCCACTGTGCAGCTCGTTTTGCACACAGTGGCCCCGATCCTCCTGGTCTGGGGTCCCATGGCGGCTCTCTCGGCTCCTCCCCGCAATAGCTACCCCCTCGGGAAGCTCTCTCCCGCGGGGGTTACCTTGTGGGCGCGCTCCCGTCTCTTAGACTCTGCATCCATAGTCACAGAATGTATGTCTCGGTCCCGCCCCCCGTAGGGTGACCACATTTCCAAACTGCCATTCAGGGACCCCCCCAGCATGCACTGGTTGGTGCTGTCACAAGGAGGCGGTGCCACAATGTGATGTCGCTGGGTGGCCCTGCCCCTTACCTATTTAAGAAATGTCACTCGGCTTACAAAGCATTTGGCGGGTGGCCGTGCTCAAAAGCGGAGTGGGTTTTTTCGTTTAGGGTCGGTCAGAGAATGCGGACATACTACGTGAGAGGGTCAGAGACTGTGGGCATACTACAGGAGATGGTCAGAGACTGCGGGCATACTACAGGAGATGGTCAGAGACTGTGGGCATACTACAGGAGACGGTCAGAGACTGCAGACATGCTACAGGAGATGGTCAGAGACTGCGGGCATACTACAAGAGATGGTCAGAGACTGCGGGCATACTACAGGAGACAGTCAGAGACTGCAGCCATACTATAGGAGATGGTCAGAGACTGCAGCCATACTATAGGAGATGGTCAGAGACTGCGGGTATACTACAAGAGATGGTCAGAGACTGCGGGCATACTACAGGAGACAGTCAGAGACTGCAGCCATACTATAGGAGATGGTCAGAGACTGCAGCCATACTATAGGAGATGGTCAGAGACTGCGGGTATACTACAAGAGATGGTCAGAGACTGCAGCCATACTACAGGAGATGGTCAGAGACTGCGGGCATACTACAGGAGATGGTCAGAGACTGCAGCCATACTATAGGAGATGGTCAGAGACTGCAGCCATACTATAGGAGATGGTCAGAGACTGCGGGCATACTACAGGAGATGGTCAGAGACTGCAGCCATACTACAGGAGATGGACAGAGACTGCGGGCATACTACAGGAGATGGTCAGAGACTGCAGCCATACTATAGGAGATGGTCAGAGACTGCAGCCATACTATAGGAGATGGTCAGAGACTGCGGGCATACTACAGGAGATGGTCAGAGACTGCAGCCATACTATAGGAGATGGTCAGAGACTGCGGGCATACTACAGGAGATGGTCAGAGACTGCAGCCATACTACAGGAGATGGTCAGAGACTGCGGGCATACTACAGGAGACAGTGGTGTTCTCTACATGGTTAACCCTTTCACTTAGGATATCTTCTTTTTGTTGTGCTATATAGTTCATTAGATCAGCCTGCAGGGACACTCTAAGGGAGAGCAGCATATCTTTTAATACTATATCTGACACTGGCTGGACAGATGTGGGAAAAGCAGCTATAGGGTCTGAGAGAGGCCTGGATGCTGCAAAATCTGCTCCTACCTCATCCTGCATGGCATCCTCGCCTGAGGGGGATGGATCCCTGATAGGTTTAGACTTTGCTGGGCTTGAGAAGGTAGGAGTGGATGTACCTGAGCCATTTGTGTCACCAGCGGCGGCCAAGGGAGAAGCTGCAGAGGCATACACTAGAAGGCCGGCTGCGGACCGAGTAACATGCTGTCGCCATCTTGCCGAGGCTCACAGGAGACCAGTGGAAAGAAGCCGAAGAACTTACAGGGTTGAAGCGCTTGCTTCTTTCGTCAGGTGGACTCGGAGGCGCGCTGCTCAGCTGTAGGGTGCCCACTGCCCACGTGTCAGCCGACGTCACTGGTTGCTAGGCGGCCCTAGCCTAGCAACCAGTTCGGCAAATGATTATCAGGGTAACGGTGTGGTTTTTTTTTTCATTCCGGGACACTGTATTGTCCCGGAATGAAGGTGCCCGGGATACGGGACAAAAATCAGAATTAAGGGACAATCCTGGGCAATCCGGGACACGTGGGCACCCTAGCCCCCGGCGGCTGCGTCATTGGATTTGATTGACAGCAGCGGGAGCCAATGGCTGCACTGCTATCAATCTATCCAATCAACGCCGAGACTCCATGGAGAAGAGGACGCCGGGGATGAACCGAGCAGGTAAACAGGCTTAGGTAAGTAAAACAGGGGGGCTGGGGGCCGTCCTTGCCAGGTGCCACAGACATAAAGAAAATCTTTGCAGCCACTGCATGTGTTACAGGCCTTTGCAACTTAAGAGGGAACAGTAAAAACACAGCTCAATAGCGTGTTTTACCGCCCCCAACCACAAGTGTAAATAAGCCTTTGGACTCTTGCACACTGCAGCTTGAAAAAGCTCAGTACAGCTTTTTTTTTTTTTTACTGAGCTAAAATACAGCTAATTGTAATGTGCCTACGCACACAGGCGTGTAAACAAAAGCCGCACATTCTTCAGTTAAAAAAAAAAAAGAAAAATCTGCATTTTTGGTCAGTAATTTACACCTCATGCACGCACATACGCGCAATTGCGCGCAATATGTGTGCAAATGCCCTTTTACATATTGTGCAGAACAAAAAACGCTAGAATAAGTGTGCAAGAGGCCTTTAAATATAATCTTCCATAGTTATTTAATCCGAACACTGGGTTACTCCTTTAGGCCTGGTTCATACCTATGTATTTTTTAGTGCCTTTTCAGTTTTGCAGGAACACACTACACATGGTTTCCTATGGATGTAGTTCACATCTGTGTATTTTATGGAAAGGGCCAGGGACTTTTTTCTGGTTTTTGGTTCCATAGACTACAATGGATCAAAAGCGTGTATTGAGAAACGCAAAATGCACCTGCAACATGCAAACTGCAACCTGCACAATTGTGAATCAGGCCTAAGGCTGGCCATACACTATACAATTTTCTGATTCAATTTCCTTTAGATTTACCTTCAACTATGTAGTGCAAGGGCCTGTCTGATTGCATACAAATTGAAAGGGTTTAGGTTTGACCTCATATTATATGGTTTTGGTAAATCTAAAGGAAAGTTGAACAGGAAAATTGTATAATGTATGGCCAGCTTAAGGCTCGATTCACACCTATGCATGTTGCTTTTGAGCGTTTTTGGAGGTTTTTTTTTCATGCTTGGCACGTTTTTGAGCAGCGTTTTTGTAGCGTTTTTGCGGCGTTTTTGCCGCGTTTTTGCCGCGATTTGCGTTTTGCGTTTTTTTTTTTTTTCATTTTTTTTTACAGTCTTAAAAAAAAATTACAAAAAATAAAAAATAAAAAAAAAACCGGCAAAAACGCACCAAAAACGCACCAAAAACGCTGCAAAAACGCTGCAAAAACGGTGCACTTGCGTTTTTGATGCTTGTCCATTGAAATCCATTACATGCAAAACGCTGCTTTTTGCATGAAAAAAAGTCCCCGACCCTTTCCAAAAACGCAGAGATACAAAAAAGCATTGATGTGAACATGTTCCATAGGAACCCATGTTAAAAAATTCCCATGCATTTCTGCAAAATGCAAAATGCATCAAAAAACGCGCTAGTGTGAATGGAGCCTTAGGCTGGATTCACACCTATGCAGTTTTAATGCTTTTTGCATTTTGCAGATTTGCACTACAGTCCATCTAACATTGTTTTCTATGGAACACATTCTGTAGTGCAAATCTGCAAAATGCAAAAAGCACTAAAAACGCATAGGTGTGAATCAGGCCTTAGGCTCGATTCACACCTATGCATGTTGCTTTTGAGCGTTTTTGGAGGTTTTTTTTTCATGCTTGCCACGTTTTTGAGCAGCGTTTTTGCGGCGTTTTTGCCACGTTTTTGCCGCGATTTGCGTTTTGCGTTTTTTTTTTTTTTTTTTTTTTACAGTTTTTTTTTACAGTCTAAAAAAAAAATTAAAAAAAAATTTAAAAAAAAAAAAAAAAAAAAACGGCAAAAACGCATCAAAAACGCATCAAAAACGCTGCAAAAACGGTGCACTTGCGTTTTTGATGCTTGTCCATTGAAATCCATTACATGCAAAACGCTGCTTTTTGCATGAAAAAAAGTCCCCGACCCTTTCCAAAAATGCAGAGAAACAAAAAAGCATTGATGTGAACATGTTCCATAGGAACCCATGTTAAAAAATTCCCGTGCATTTCTGCAAAATGCAAAATGCATCAAAAAACGCGCTAGTGTGAATGGAGCCTAAGGCTCCATTCACACCTATGCATGTTGCTTTTGAGCGTTTTTGGAGGTTTTTTTTTCATGCTTGCCACGTTTTTGAGCAGCGTTTTTGTAGCGTTTTTACAGCGTTTTTGCCGCGTTTAGCGTTTTTTTTTTTTTTTTACAGTTTTTTTTTAGACTGTATACAGTCTAAAAAAAAAAAAAAAAAAAAAAAAAAACGCCAAAAACGCATCAAAAACGCTGCAAAAATGCTGCAAAAACGGTGCACTTGCATTTTTTGATGCTGGTCCATTGAATTCTATTACATGCAAAACGCTGCATTTTGCATGAAAAAAAGTCCCCGACCCTTTCCAAAAACGCAGAGATACAAAAAAGCATTGATGTGAACATGTTCCATAGGAACCCATGTTAAAAAATTCCCGTGCATTTCTGCAAAATGCAAAATGCATCAAAAAACGCGCTAGTGTGAATGGGGCCTTAGGCTCCATTCACACTAGCGCGTTTTTTGATGCATTTTGCAGAAATGCACGGGAATTTTTTAACATGGGTTCCTATGGAACATGTTCACATCAATGCCTTTTTGTTTCTCTGCATTTTTGGAAAGGGTCAGGGACTTTTTTTCATGCAAAATGCAGCGTTTTGCATGTAATAGAATTCAATGGACAAGCATCAAAAACGCAAGTGCACCGTTTTTGCAGCGTTTTTGCAGCGTTTTTGGTGCGTTATTGATGCGTTTTTGCCGTTTTTTTTTTTTTTTTTTTTTTAGACTGTAAAAAAAAACTGTAAAAAAAAAAAAAAAAAAAAAAAAAAAAAACGCTGCTCAAAAACGTGGCAAGCATGAAAAAAAAACCTCCAAAAACGCCCAAAAGCAACATGCATAGGTGTGAATCGAGCCTAAGGCTCGATTCACACCTATGCATTTTTAGTGCTTTTTGCATTTTGCAAATTTGCACTACAGTCCATTTAACATGGTTTCCTATGGAACAGGTTCTGTAGTACAAATCTGCAAAATGCAAAAAGCACTAAAAATACCTAGGTGAGAATCGAGCCCTAGGCTCGATTCACATCTATGCATGTTGCTTTTGAGCGTTTTTGGAGTTTTTTTTGGCATGCTTGCCACGTTTTTGAGCAGCATTTTTGTAGCGTTTTTACAGCATTTTTGCGGCGTTTTGCGTTTTTTTTTTTTTTTTTTACAGTTTAAAAAAAAAATTAAAAAAACTAAAAAAAAAAAAAAACGCCAAAAACGCATCAAAAACGCTGCAAAAACGCTGTAAAAACGCTGCAAAAACGGTGCACATGCGTTTTTGATGCTGGTCCATTGAATTGTATTACATGCAAAACCCTGCATTTTGCATGAAAAAAAGTCCCTGACCCTTTCCAAAAATGCAGAGGTACAAAAAGGCATTGATGTGAACATGTTCCATAGGAACCCATGTTAAAAAATTCCCATGCATTTCTGCAAAATGCATCAAAAAACGCGCTAGTGTGAATGGAGCCTTAGGCGCGATTCACATCTATGCATGTTGCTTTTGAGCGTTTCTGCAGTGCTTTTTGCGGTGCTTGCCGCGTTTTTCAACATGTGTTTTTGCCACGTTTTTGCCGCGTTTTGCGTTTTTTTTTTTACAGTTTTTTTTTTTATACTGTATACAGTATTAAAAAAATTACGCAAAATGCGGCAAAAACGCAGTAAAAACGTGGTAAAAACACGGTACTTGCGTTTTTGGATGCGGGTCCATTAAATTCTATTACATGCAAAACGCTGCATTTTGCATGAAAAAAGTCCCCGACCCTTTTCAAAAACGCAGAGGCACAAAAATGCATTGATGTGAACATGTTCCATAGGAACCCATGTTAAAAAATTCCCATGCATTTCTGCAAAATGCATCAAAAAACGCGCTAGTGTGAATGGAGCCTTAGGCGCGATTCACATCTATGCATGTTGCTTTTGAGCGTTTCTGCAGTGCTTTTTGCGGTGCTTGCCGCGTTTTTCAACATGTGTTTTTGCCACGTTTTTGCCGCGTTTTGCGTTTTTTTTTTTACAGTTTTTTTTTTTATACTGTATACAGTATTAAAAAAATTACGCAAAATGCGGCAAAAACGCAGTAAAAACGTGGTAAAAACACGGTACTTGCGTTTTTGGATGCGGGTCCATTAAATTCTATTACATGCAAAACGCTGCATTTTGCATGAAAAAAGTCCCCGACCCTTTTCAAAAATGCAGAGGCACAAAAATGCATTGATGTGAACATGTTCCATAGGAACCCATGTTAAAAAATTCCCTTGCATTTCTGCAAAATGCATCAAAAAACGCATTAGTTTTAAGCCTAAATCTAGCCTAAGGCTAGATTCACACGTATGCATTTTTTGTGCTTTTTGCATTTTGCAGATTTGCACTACAGTCCATTTAACATGGTTTCCTATGGAACAAGTTCTGTAGTGCAAATCTGCAAAATGCAAAAAGCACTAAAAATGCATAGGTGTGAATCCAGCCTTATTGTCATTTTTGCATCTGCAGAGGTCCTCCTCTAGAACTGGTCCCCCCATGCTTAGCCTAGGAAGCAAACACCTGAAGCCCATAACATGTGCAAAAAGTTAGTACACCTGTCAGGTTTTCATTGCTGTCTGTGCCCCCACCCTCTCTATTTGTCATATTTGCTGTTATCAAAAGTGTAAGTAAAAGAAAATCCCAAATTTTGGGTTGTCCTCGGAACAGTAATAAAGGAGTAGTTTTCCAATGGGGACACTAGTTCTGGTGACCCAGGTGCCAACAAGGGATTCCCTCACCTTGGAGGGATTTTCTCTCACTCTCTATTTTGGCTATGGGACAGGAAGAAAAGGGAAATCTTCCCAATGGGACACAGATGGCAAAAAACAAAAAAACTTCTAGGGATTATAACCCTCTCTTATGGCCCGTACACACGATCCGAATGTCGTACGAAAACTGTCATCCAAGTAAGAATCGTATGATTTTCTGATCGTGTGTACACTACTTTCGAGAGCCAATCACGACAGTTCATCCGATATTACTCAACTGGACAAGCATGAAAATTTTCCTCGTACAATACCAGATCGTACAATTTTCGTTTAGTCCGTATAGTTGTCGTCCGAAAATACAATACAAATACATTACAACACATGACATCACTTCCGATTTTTTTTCTGTCGTACGAGAATTTTCGTGACTTTATTTACCTATTCAATTTCTACTTGCGACTATTAAGCAAAAAAAAAGTCGTACGATCTGTCGTACGATATTCAGATCGTGTGTACGGGCCACTGCTCTATCCAAAATGAAAAAAAACATTTTTGCTGTTAGTTCTACTTTAACCACCTTCCGCCCGCCGTATACGACGGTGGGCGGGATGGTCTCTCATTCTGGGATGACATCCCCTCAGTCTCACGGTGCTTGTGCACCCCCGGGGGCGCTGTGTCCCTGGGACACTGTGCAACCCCCGATCTCAGTAAAGAGCCGATGATGAGGCTCTTTACCCATGTGATCAGCTGTTTTCAATCAGAAAGACAAAGTCAATGTTGATTGTTTGCTACAACACCAATGGCAAATTTTCCTGCATTGATCCAACTGCTTTTAAACGGAGAAGCCCAGCCAAAGCTCGTTTGGCTGGGCTTCTCCTATGGATCATAGGAGTGCAGTTTGTTTTGCACTCCTGGGACCCGTTTTCATCAGAGATTGGGCTGAAGTCACAGATATCAGTCCAGGCACCACGTCATCCCGACAATGGAAGTCGGGATCCACTAAGTGCCTGGACTGACACCCCGCTCAGCCTCTCAGCGAGCCGCTGAAAGCCTGAGACGGCTGCTCCCCGCCCCTCCACAGCCCAGCGCTCCAATGAGCACAGAGAGAGAATAGCAGAGAGCTGTGACTGACAGCTCATGGAGCTCTGAAAACCGAGTGATCGGCAATGTTCAATCGCTCGGTTCTCAGTGCAGAGGCGCCAGGGGACAGATGCAGCATTCACCTAGGTAAGTATGACTCAGGAAAAAACAATCGTTAAATGTAGTGGCTGCATTATTCTTCTTTTTATAGGCTTTTCCCCTCTGTTTTAACCTGGTGATCTGGCCAGTAACAACTCCTATACTAGAGTGCCCCCACTCTAGATGAAGGAGCACAGGAGCACAGCAGTGTTGTCAGTCTGGGGAGAAGGGGAGTGTTAGTGTATTTAAATCTTCTAGTGCATCTAACAAAACCGAATCTAAACTCCAGCTAATACCTTATAAGCAGTTGAATCAAAGAGTTTTTCCAAAAGTTGCAGTTTACAGTCAGGTAAACAAAAGGGGAAAACGCAGTATTTATCAAATGACAATAACCAAGAGGGTCACACTATTTAGATCCATAAGCCAACAGGCAGGTAAGACTTAGTATATATGGGCACATATAACATTACCAACATTAAAATGATCATCAATGTGCAGGGTATTTAAGGCATATGAGGTGGCGGCATGGGAGACCCAGAACGAATACTAGTAGACTTAAAACTGTGCAACTATATAGAACACAACAATATATCAGGAAGCTGGGCATCCCGATGGCCAACTGGACCCAGACAGGGAACAGTGAAACTCGGTAAAAGGCATAAAAGGATAATCAAATATCTGAAAAAAGAAAGCGCCCATGGCTGAGTCAGGTATATGTGGTTGGGGGGGACGTTAGGGAAGAGAAGGAGTAAGGGGCCAGGTGTCCCTTGTTAGAATAAAAAGTACAGATTCTGTACAGACCTGAAGATAGGCATTCGTGTATATGAAATGCTGCCAAGGTCTCCAGTTGTCACGAAAGATCTCCTCACGGTTGTTCAAGGTAGCTGTGAGATCATCCATATTCATTCCAGGTTCATTGACTTCGGAAAACCACAAGTACTTTGACGGCAGTGTAAAGGAAATTTGTAAGTTCTGTATATAATTGTATTCTATTTTGTATGTATTGCACACTGCCCTCACTGTGCACACGGCACTAATAATGTTTTCATTACATGTTTGCATTCTTTCGAGTCCTGATTAGAATTAGCCTGCCTATGTTATGCCCCTTGTTACCATAAACGTACAATTGTAATATTAATGTTATACCTACGTAACCATGTGTATAAAAACCTTCAATTGCATCATAATAAAGCAGAACAGTTATTTGGAAAGATGCGGAGTGTATCTTTTGTGTCTGTTCCCTACTGCAGTAGTTATTAATTTGGAACCACTAATCAATATGAGGATTGGAGTTGCCTATCTATAAAATGTCCAGGTCAGATGGCGAGCCAGCCAGGAGGGGATTTGCATGTGAGAATCCGAAATGAGGAGCTTGAGACGATCCAGGAATTTCTGATAATCAGCCAGCTGAGGTAAGCCTTTTGCTTACATTTGAGTTATCAGACTTCCTTGATCGGTAAGGCATTTTCAGTACAAAGGGTACCTATTTTACTCCCCTTAATCGAACTGTATTGATTGGTGGTTATATGTTATGTGGTCACTGTCTACTGTCCATTTAAGTGTTATAGATAGGAAAGGGAAGAATAGTGCTGTTAACAGGTATATGTAGTACACATCTACTAGATGAGGTAGTTCAGAGGCAAGAGGGTATAATCACACACAGAGAAGACTGGCCAGTCATTATGGGCATTAAATTAAGTAAGAGAATGAAGGGTAAGAGACCCTCAAAAATGCCCAGCGCAAGAGGAGCACTATAAAATATATGAACCGAAGGTGCAGTTCCGTCTATACTGAGCCCCTAGATTAATGGTTAAAGTGGACAGGGATCCACAATGGGACTAAGAATCATGCAGAGTAAACAGCTATAGAAACAGCTATCTATGTGAGCAGGATGGATCAAGGGTGACAATTAACACTATAAAGAAAGGGAGATCTTGATGTTAAGTTGTGGGATTAATTTGGGGTCAGGCACTACAACTAGTAAAGACAAAACAGAGAAATGAGAGTCAAAACAGAATACTTTATATGTTGTAAGAGAGGGAAGATGGGATGAGCACTATGGCTGCCAGTCTGATCATAGAAGCTAGAGTATGTGATGTATGGGATTACAATACATGGGATGCAAAGGATATCAGAACAAAATAAGGAAATCATAATTTAAGCAGGAAAATATTAAAGAGTTAAAAGAAAGTGAGAGAATGATATGCATGTGTTGTGTACAAATGGGAAAAATGTAAGCGATTTTAGAGAGATATTCGTGTATGTGTGTGAATGCTGGAACCTTTAGTTCTATCTCTTGTGTGTGTCATTTATGCAGATGTGATCCTTTGCGCTCTCATGAAAGAATGTAGCTGGGATGAGAGATCAGTGATAAGCTGGAAGGACACCAATTGCCAATTTCTGTTTTTTAGACAAAACATTTATAACAAAATGTGCCGGGTTAATTAATCTAATGATAAACAATGTGATCACAATTATTTTTTAATCTGTTTTCCAAACATGGTAAAATGAAGGTTACATTTAACCGTGTATTACACAAATTGAATATCCTTTGATAGTGGAAACAGTAAAATTAAGTAAAATGTCCTAATTTAAAGAAATATATCTCTGGCTATATATTAGTATTAGGGTGTGATATTGAGATTATCACTTGAGTATTAATTTCTGATATGAGTTTAACAATTTTATTAATAAAATAGATATATTGTAACTGGTTTAGACAGCCTTTGGTTGGAAATGAAATCCAGGTTATTGGCGAAATTTGTAAAATGGGATTAGTTTAGATTAAGATAACAATTTTACCTTTATTGGGAGAAAAAAAAGATTAAGATGAGGTTGTTAATTGGAATACAGCTGCCATAATATTTAACAAAGCCAAGATGAATGGGATACATAGGAAGTTTTTCTACAAAAAATGAAATCTAAAGGTCTGATAATAACTTGATGTGTGGTCCATGATGTGAGAGTAATAATAAATAAAATGTAAATATAACAGACCCATCAAGTCCACACACTCTGTTAGGATAGATGCCACCTGCAGCCAGTTGTATAGTTTTTGATGTGGCTGAGAGCTTTCTGTTCTGTCATGTACATATTGTTGGTCCTTTTGTTTTTATTTATTTTTAAAATAGATGCTGTATTGAGTCTCCAAACATTCCATTACATATGAATTTGTTTTGTTTGTTTATGTAAAAATCTAACAATGAAAATCTGTACATTTGAATCCAGCCACCTTATTGTCTCTATTGGAGGAGGCTGGAGACAAAGGAAAACCACATATGTTAAATTGATGACGTAGGAATCAGCTGCTGTGAGCCCAGTGCAGGACACACTCCCTGAAGACCCAGATATTCCATTTTTTGTAGATTTTATCCTGGTTTTATACTGAGTATTCAGTTTATCGCCCAGAAGGATACTCTGTATTCAGAGTCATTGAATCCTTTTTCCCCAACTCAAGAAGCAGAGCTCCATGTTTTAGCAAAGCCTGTGAGCTATAAAAAGAGTATATATTCATACAGATAGTAGAGAATTAAAGATCTTTTGGTTTCATTTGCAGGGCCAGAAGTTTGTTTTTACTTCGACAGGTAAACCAATAAAGCATGCCAAGTTAATTGATTGACTGTTTTCAGCCTTCCAGGTTCTTGCTGAGGTAGCCATATTAACTTTAAAATTCACACACGGAAGCAGACCAGGCGACACTAAGGATGCTGCATTTACAGCCCCGGACACTTGCTGGGTCTGTGCAACTCAGATTCCACCCTAGCTCTGGCCCAGTATAGCTGGGATTAATAATTCAACTTTAAGGACCCCAGAACAAGTGGTCCACAGGGAGAAACAGGACATGTCTGCCAGCCACTCTTTTCCCTCCAGCTTGACACATGGACTATGTCATCAGTCACATATAGTTATGGCTGCCTTAGTAAATTAGCATGGGATAGAGCCAGGAATCACCACAGTTGTTTTTTTATAACATGTCACTTCTTGTTTTACCTGTTACCAAAGGTGTTACCAAAAGCTGAACATCCTTTCCAAAGATTACAAAAAGATATATCCAAGTATGCATTTTGTCTGTATGGACATGTTTTCTAGATGTCCAGTGGCAAATGCTGCTGCAAAAGCCTCAGTAAAAAGTATTATCAGAAGTGGTTTGTAAGTAGAGTGCAGATTCTACAGAGGAAACCATTTTTATAGAAGAGTCCTTACTAGAAGTTTTGAGGTTTTATTTTTACACCCCCTACTGTCTACAATGTAGCGGAAAAAGTAGAGTTAGAAACTAGAAAACTTTTGCCTGAATATTTTCTTATATTTTATCAAGCCCCTAAGGGGATGTTGGAATCTCTCCCTATGGGATTTGGTTTGGGAGTGTGTTACTCATTTGCTTATATTTTGTCTCAGCAGCTGAAGTCCTCCATTTGTTTCTCACAGAGGATGATGCTGATCTTTTAATGGTTTTGACAAACTCATTTATGTGTTTTCTCCCCAATTCCAGATCCTAAAAGTCTGGAAGGCTCTAAAATTAAAGCCAGGTGACTTGTGGATTGTTAAGAGACGCTTATATATAAGGAAATGTTTGGAGACTCAATACAGAATCTATTTAATGTACAGTTGTGCAAAACTTGAAGGTAGAGTCACCTGGATCCACACCAGACACTGCAAAAATGTCTAAATGAAAGAAATCTCTGTGACTTGTTTCCCTCTTGAGACCATCATGTAGGGTACTTTTTGATTCAACTACTTTAATTGTAAGGAATATATACTATATATATATATATATATATATATATATATATATATATATATATATAGTTTTTCATAATGAAAAGTTATTTTGTAATGAAAAAAGCTGCTCAGCTATTATATTCTCCACAATGGAGTTTTGCCTCTTTGGCCAGGACTACCTTTACCTAAGCATGTGGAGGTTCCAGGTTGTAGGTGATAGCAGATATGGTTAGTGATCAAAATATTGGTCAAAAGAGAGGAGACTGTAAAGGAAATGTGTAAGTTCTGTATATAATTGTATTCTATTTTGTATGTATTCCACACTGCCCTCACTGTGCACACAGCACTAATAATGTTTTCATTACATGTTTGCATTCTTTCGAGTCCTGATTAGAATTAGTCTGCCTATGTTACGCCCCTTGTTAGCATAAACGTACAATTGTAATATTAATGTGATACCTACGTAATCATGTGTATAAAAACCTTTAATTGCGTCATAATAAAGCAGAACAGTTATTTGGAAAGATGCGGAGTGTATCTTTTATGTCTGTTCCCTACTGCAGTAGTTATTAATTTGGAACCACTAATCAATATGAGGATAGGAGTTGCCTATCTATAAAATGTCCAGGTCAGCAGGTTCTCAGATCTCCAACACAGGGGGATGCATGCCTTAGCCGCATTCAGTAGCTGCATTGTAAGAGAAGCCTTATACTTCTTAATAGGTCGTTTCGATAGATGTGGCTCACTGACTTTGATTGACAACAACGGGAGCCAATGGTGCGCATTGTTGTGTCTCAGCCAATCAGGAGGGAGAGTCCCGGACAGCTGAAGCTCTTGTGCAACATTGCTGGATTGAGATGGGGCTCGGGTAAGTATTAGGTGGGCTGCTGCACACAGAAGGTTTTTATCTTAATGCATAGAATGCATTAAGATAGAAAACCTTCTGCCTTTACAACCACTTTAAATTCCATGGTGTTGTGTGCACACTTGAAACTAACACCAGGTGCAAAAAAAAGTGAGCACATAAAAAGTGCACAGGGTGTACACATTGTTCTCCTCCAAGGGAAAAGAAGCCTGGCCCTGATGCCCCGGGGTACAAGACTTCTGACAGACTGGGATACCTGTGGTCCACGAGACTGAGATCAAGCAGGCTGTATTTTTTAGGGGACTTGCCCAGTGGCAGCCCGTCCATTAGTGGTGCCATCCCCTCTCTCCAGTCACCCCTCTATATGCAGTGGATAGATTCATGCATAGCATGAATCTATCCACAGCCGCTGCCCCCTATTCATGTGTCCGGCACTGGGCATATGAATTACAGCGGCCAGGTTTTTTTTTGAAGAACCTGATTAGAGCCATAGGCTCTAATAGGCTTCAAAATAGGGTGGACTCGGGACGTAGAGCATTGCGTCTGGAGCCCACCCAGGTGTGTTGCAACAGCGAATGAAAATTTGCTATTGCAACACTGATCCTCCTCCTGGCCAATCAGAAAGCAGGTATGAAACCTGTTTCCATATTGGCCAAAACATCAGGCGATCCTATTGGACGCCTAGCGCTGGGAGGAGCAGAGAGGAGACACCGCTGCTTTTGAGAGGACACCGGAGCGGCGTTCCCCGAGTCTGCCACGCTGGAAGATGACCACATCCGACCGTTGCTCTCACATCCAGGGTAAGGACAGCGGGTGGTGGTGGAGGGGGTGTGTGTTAGTCCATACCTCCCAACATTTTGAGATGGGAATGAGGGACACCTACTAATAAATGTATGTAGGCATAGGACACGCCCCCATAAAGGAGAATTAACCAAAAAAAAAGGTTAATTAAATCCACAAGGACTTTTTTTACCGCTACTATTACTTTATATTGTTTTTTTAAAAATGTACAAATGCAGCCATTTAGAAATTAGATGAAAAGTTTAGCACTGGAAAACACTTTTTGAAAGATAAAAAGTGCATTTTATATACAACTATACAGACCAGACCAAAATGAGGGACAAATGAGGTGGAATGAGGGACAGAGGGACTTTACTCCAAATCAGGGACAATTGGGAGCTATGTTAGTGTCACATTGTGGGGGGGAGTAGGTGTCAGTAGTGTTAGTGTAGCTCCGACGGCCTAGGGGAGTGTTTGCCACCCCCCCCCCCAAAAAAAAACCCCACCAGCTGCCACTGGACCTGCCAAGTGCTAGGTGGGGCTCCCACGAATGGAGACCTCATTGGAGGGGGAGAACCTAATCTAAGGTCACATGCCCCCCCCCAACTTTCAGGGCATATCCAGTTCAGTACCTGCACCCCACTAATCAGAGGTGAGTTAAGTTCATCATGCTGTGGAAAAAAAAGTGAAAAATAAATAAGTATAAATAAATAAATACTTTAGGGTGCAGAAACTCTTGTAAAGCAGCAGCAGGGGTGTGATTACATGCTTATAGCTCAAGCTAACAGTATAGCTGGGTGATGGTGACAGCAAACCAGAGCACAATAATCACAGCCTATGTTTTGGCGCAATTTTCCATTGGGTAGACTTAGACTAGAGCCTGGCTGAGCGGAGGGGCGTGGTCATTGGTCAACATTACCTGGCTTCTGCCGTATACCAACCTGTTAGGCAACCAGTGCTCAGCGCTGCGCATGCGCGCTCGTTTTAGCTTCCGAGAGGGGCCGTGCACGAGCCCGTGGTTACGTCAGCGCGTCCGCTAGAAGCAGTGACGAGCAGGCAGGAGTCCGGACATGGCGTACGCATATCTCTTCAAATACATCATCATCGGTGATACCGGTAAGAGGAGGATGTGAGCTGCCCGGTGGACTTCGGCGTGGTCAGCCTGAGCTGGCGCTGTGTCTGAGGGCTCCGGTGCGGCGGGGCCGAGCTGCCAGCAGTGCGGGCGGGGCCGGCCGGTCCCTCATTTCCGCAGTGTTGGAGTCGTTGACGTGGTGGGTCGAGTTGTGCCAGGGGCGGGCGGTGGGGACATGGAGGGCCGTGTTGTGTGTCGGCCGGCATTGGTAGTGAGTGGGCGCTCAGTAGAGGAGGAGTGCGGCCTGCCAGCTGGTGACACTACAAGTCCCAGCATGCAGCTCCATCCTCAGCCAGGCCTAGGCAGGGAGACAGCGCCACGGGTTGGAGCACTACAACAGGCAGATGGTGCTCAATGTATTCTGATCGGGGACACTGTACAGGGCCCAACAGTGGGGGGTCACTGATACAACCAGGGGGTGTCCAGCACTGTGGGCTGATCACAGCAATCTGTGTGTGTGTCTTTGTACTACAATAGCACATCAGTATAGGCTGAGCCCATCATACACTACAATCACACCATCTCCATCAGACTCACCATACACTGTACAATCTCCTATTTGCTTACCATACACTCTCTCTCACACACACACACACACACACACACACACAATCTGTACAAACTTTAGATCTACCGATTAGTATGTATTATAATGGCCTGTCTGATTGGAAAGGTTAGGGAGATCCCCATGTTACACTGGTAATTGTATGATCATTTTCTAACCTGTTTGGCCAGTCTCTACCATTAAAGTGCTTCTTCAGCCTGCCTTGTGAAGTGGCTCCACCGCCATCCAGTTGCCTCCATCATGGCGCAGATATTCTCATCAGCTCTGCCCAGCCTTCGGGTCCTAGCAGAGCGCATGCGTCATGGAAATGTGTCCCATAACCTTTCCAATCAGACAGGCCATTATAATACAAAAACCAGGGAAGGTCTCCAGCTTCTGGATACTGGGTACCAGCACATGCCCCACAGGGCTCACCTGGGATCAGCATCCTATGTCACATCTGTGAGTGGTAACTCAGTCACCGGCTCTCTATTCTGCCCCTCTACGCTCACTAGAGTGCCAGGCTGTGGATGGGGAGTAGCTGGCTCAGAAGGTCAGTGGCGTGTTGAGAGTCTGAGCCAGCTGGCGGTCGGGCATCTGGGCAGATCCGACATTGTCAAAATACATCCAGAGCCTTGGTGACAGCTGGCTTTGACCCATTGTTGACTGATTAGGGGTAACAGAAAAAAAGTGCACTTCTGTGACTCACAAGATAAGTATATGACTAAAAGAGCTTTTGCCATAGTGCAAGTGGCACATGATTGGATAGAAATTGAATCAGTTGTTTAGGTTTGTCCTCATAATACTTGGTTTTAGTAATGCTGACTATACGCCGTACAGCGTGATTGGACAATCGCTGTGTAATCTCCTTTCAGATGTAACATTAGGACCTACCTGAACAACTTATGAAAGTTGTACCAACTTAGGCAGGCCCTTGTACTACATAACAGAAAAGAAATACTCTTGCGCACAAGTGAGTTAACCAGGTGGAAGAACGTTCGTAGTGGACAATGCCTCAGGCCTTACTGCCCTCAAGGATAGGGGGTATCCTTGCAGTCAAAAGAGAAATGGGGGGGGGGGGGGTGCACCAACCTTGTGCATTATCCTTTAGATATATTTTATTAAAGGAGTAAATTAAAAACTACTCACAAACATGTGAAAGAAAATCGCAATATAAATAGCCTTCCGATGGCAGTTGGTCTGACAAGTCTCCAGATGGTATTAGAGAAGATTTTGAGGGCCACAGCCGGCTGACGCGTTTCAAAGGGATACCTTCCTCATCCAGAGCCCATCATCTGAAGGCTATTTATATTGCAGTTTTGTTTACATGTTTGTGAGTAGTCCTTGTACTACATGGTTAATGGTGGATCTAAAAAAATTGTACAATCAGATTGTAAATTATATGGGCACCTCTTTTAAGCCCTGTACACACAGGCCGAATGTCGGGTAGGATCGCCTGTACGGGCCATGATCGAAAAAGGTCTGCTGACCGGCTCCCAATTAGTGCTCTCAGCCAATGGCAAGACTGGAGTGTTTTGGTGCGGGGAGGCATCTCCCTGTCGGAACACAATAGAACAGTAGGGGAGATCACTGTACTAACATCAGATTTGGTACAGCAGCTCTGACATGAGCTGTCTGCAGGTTGATTGAAAAAAAACTAGTGTGTACAAGGCCTAAGGGTTGTCGTACACTAAAATCTTATTTGTATAATCTAATTTACCCAAACTATAATACGAGGACAAACCTGTACAATCCAATCAATTTCTATCCATTTGCACCAGCCCTTATATTACATAGTTGTTAGTAGCGCTAAGCCCAGGTTCACACTGAATGCAGGTTGGAAATCGTGCCAGTTCAGCTGAACTCGCAAGATTTCAAACCGGCATTTCAGTCTGACTTTGAGGGCGATTTGAGACATCTGTGTTGGTTTATGCACAGATGTCTATTGAAATCACCCCAGAAGTCGGCAAAAATAGTGCAGGGACTACTTTTGGAAATCGGTGCGTCGCCTCAAAAGTCGGCGTCGCACTGATTCGGATGTTGCCGGTGTTTTATCGATATGTGCCCTCCGTTAAAGTGCCTGCGCAGGATGGAGCCGCACTCCAGTTGATTTCTCGATCAGCTGGGGTGACGTGACCATGGCACATGCGCACATCACAGGAGGCATTTTTCGACAGGGGAATTTCACGGACACAATTGAAAGCTATTCGCAGAGCGGAGGGGGACACCGTAGTTGTTATATTATGCCTCGCTGTTGCAGGGCGGCTTGTGACTGTGAAGGGCGGGTTTTCTCTGTGTTGCAATCTACCCTTAGACACAGGCAACAGGCGCTGATCAAGACACTAAAGCCGCCGTGCAACACTGACAAAAGGCAACCTTGAAAAGACTGAAAACAGCGAGGCACAATATGAGAACTACAGTGTCCCTCCGCTCTGTGAATAGCTTTTAATAGTGTCCGTGACATTCTCTCTCCCGTCAAAATGCCGCCTCTGATATGCGCCATGGTCACATCACTAAATCAGCTGGAGTGCGGCTCTGTCCTGCGCGGGCACTTTTCGACTGAGGGCACACATCGATAGAACACCGGCAATAGGCTCTGATTTGACATGTCAAATCGGCCCGGTGTGAACGAGGGCTAAAGAGATGGTGGATCTTAAACTACACAATCTGCTTGCACAAACACTATGCACTAGCAAAGGCCTGCTTGGAATCAAATTCACTGGATAGTTAAAGGAGTTGTAAAGGCAGAAGTTCTTTTTTTATCTGAATGCATTCAGATAAAAAACCTGTGTGTAGCCCAGCACTCCCCAATTACCTACCTGAGCTCCTTCTCTCTCCAGCGATGTCCATGTTCCCCTCAGCCATCCAGTACACTCCTCCTGATTTGGCTGAGACAGAGCAGCTGCGCTATTGGCTTCTGCGGCTGTCAATCATTCAGTCAATCATTCAGTCAACCAATCGGGAGAGAGGGGGCAGGGCTAGGTCAGGGCTCCATGTCTAAATGGATACACGGAGCTCTGACTCAGCTTGGGTGCCCCCTGTAGCAAGCTGCTGGCTGAGGGGCACTCAAAGGAGGGAGGGGCTAAGAGCAGCAAAGGGGGACCTGAGAAGAGGAGGATCCAGGCTGCTCTGTGCAAAACCAACTGCACAGAGGAGGTAAGTATAACATGTTTGTTATTTAAAAAAAAAACAAAAAAAACAAGCCTTTACAATTACTTTAAGGATGGTCCTTGTATTACAAACATTTGGTGATTCTAAAGAAGATTGTAAAATCTTTGTACATATTGTTATATTAAGTCTTGGTGATATCGGGAACGTTGCATAGTGTGCAGTATCCTGTGTCTGGTAGGCTGCTGGAAAACAGAGCTGTTTTCCCTGCATTAGGCCATGTGTTGTATGAGGTCACATTACGGAGCCCAGGAAGCGTATAGGGAAATACGGCTGGGCTCTGCATTCATGCTGATATAAACACCACAGTGTCCTAAATCAATACTAGAACTGCATCCTCCTCCCCCAGGGACATGGGCTGCTTCCAGGGATACACTGCTGCTGCCTGACCCGATTTACCCCCCTCCCAGCCTACTCTGACCCAGGATTCAGCAAGCAAAGGTCATCCTGGCCCTTCCATCCCACAACCTGCTACAGCTTGGGAGAGATCAGCCACAGGCTAGGCTCCCAGGAAGGATGTATACGCACAGGGGAGCAAGCAGGAACTACAGTAGCATAGAGGGGGGGGTGGAGAGGAGCTCCTAAAGCTGGCCAGGTACCTCTCCTCACCCTGACAACAATGAGGAGCCTGGGGGAGGAGAGGGATTGGTGGGTCAAGTGAGCAGAGATGAGGGGAGTGCTAAATTGAGTGAGCAGAAGCTACACCAGCCACACCTTGCCCTGTGATGGTTCCTCAAACAGCTCTACATCCCAGGCCTGGGAAGACAACCACCACCAGTAATGACAACTGAGGTCAGCCACAGACAGGGTTCTCGGCTACCGCCTGCCGAGCCAAAAGCAGAGGTAGAGAAAAGGTAGCCCAGCCACCTGGCGCCTTGCCTGACTGACAGCCGGTGAGGCTTGTCACAGGCATGGATCCTGCTGCCTGTGCAACCAACGCTTGAAATGCAGGGCGGGCCGTGCTTGGGGGGGGGGGCCATAAGAAGATGGCCAGTAGGGTTGACGGAGAAGGGACTTGACGAGAGATTCCCGGCGATTGGCATGCGTCACGGCAAATTGTTTGGCGACTCTGGCAAGCTATGCTCACGATTGGTGCCAGCAGTAAATGGACTGACAAAAGCCCAGGCACCAGGATGCAATTTCTAATGGCAATTGTAACCTGGCACCTGGGATTTGTCAAGCCCCGCTTACACTAATATATGTTATGTGCCATGCACCGTATATAGGTTGTATGTTGATTCTGGCTGTGAAAGGCCAGTCTCTTCTGCACATTTAGTAATGTGGCTTTGGTAAAAGAGCAGCAGGCTGCTGGTCAGCAGAAACAATGCTGATTGTAGTCCTTGTGAATGGGTCCTTTAATCTTTTGAGAGCCACGGGTTCTTTGTCTGGTCCAGTGTAAGTGATATGTGGTGATCCAGCTGCTGAGCAACTACAGGTTACATCCTGTTTTTTTTCAGCCTGGGGGAATGTTGAGGCATGCTTATTAAAAGGTCTTTTTCTGACCATGTTTCACCCATTTTTTTGGGTGTAGCACTCATATTCTCTAACCCGCCTACCCTTGGACCTCACCTGAATTACAGTGTGGTTCTTCCTGCAATGTCCTGCTTTGCATTCAAATTTTGTGTGAATGTGCATAGCTCCACCTACACAGCCATGTCATTTGTTCAGATCTGTTAACAGACACCTGTGAATGGAAAGACTACAAGGCTCATTTGCCGACGGAAACTCTGATCTAAATTAAACACAATGATGTCATCACACTTGTAGGTTTTTTTTTTTTTAACAAACATGTTATATGTACCTGCTCTGTGCAATGGTTCTGCATAGTGCAGCCCCGAGCCTCCTCTTCTTGAGTCCCCCACTGGCGCTCCTGGCCCCTGCTGAGTGCTCCCATTACAAGCTGCTTGCTATGGAGGCACTGATGCATGCTCGCTCCCGAGCTGGTTCTTTGTGTCCATAAGACATGGGCTTGATCCAGTGCTGTGCCCAGCTGAGATCTCCTCTCCACACAGAAACTGACAGGCAGCAGTGGGAGTCATTGATGCCTGCTGCCGTCAGCGAGGAGGGGGCAGGTGTGAGCTGCGCTGTGTGTGTCAATAGACGCACACAGTCTGGCTCAGGGATTAGCCTGCATGAGTGCCCTCATAGTAAGCGGCATGTTGTAGGCACACTCAGAAAAGGAGTCTATAGCTCCGGTGGTGCAACCCAGAAGAGATTTAGGGCTGCTGTGTGCAATACAATTGCACAGAGCAGGTAAGTATAACGTATGTTATTTTAGGAAAAAAAAAAGCCTTTAGATTAGAACCACATTAAGGCTTTTTCAGCTTGCAGTTATATGATAATTGAAAGATGAATTCTCATTGGTGGTTATGCCATCATTCGGTTTAAAAAAAACAGTCACTTCCTGCACTAATAAGTCTTTCAAGGTGAGGAATAACAGATGTCAGATAAAATGATGGTGTGAAAGGTATATATGGTATCCCAGAACTAGGTGGAAGCTGCCTTCTTCAGATGAAGTAATCCAAAAGGAACTACAAGAAAAACAGAAATGGAAGACATGCACACCTAGTACATTACCAGAGATAATTTAATAAGAAATTTAGTATAAAAGTGGGCACTCACAAAATGCAACTGACAAAAGGCCATAAACACAGTGCATAGACATGCACAGAACACGGTACAGCTAATGCGTTTCGCTGGCGCAACCCCTTTCTCAGAGCTCACACAACAGGAACGTGCTACATGGAAAATTGTATCTGGTCATGTAAGTGGGGGAGGGTCAGATAGTGGTGGTAGCAGATGTTGTGTATGTTTCTTAGGATTTGAGAGTGACTGTTGTTGTCCTACTCAGTAGCGGAACTACCAGGGTCGCAGCAGTCGCACTTGCGACTGGGCCCGGCATTCTGGCACTGTGGGAGGGGCCCCAAGCTGGCAAGAACAACAGCATGGACGCTGAGTGAAGAGCCCACTCCCGGGCGCTCTTAATCTGTGAGGTGAGAAGGGGGGAGGCGAGGGACACACATGGAGCTTCTGCATCTTCTCCTGCCTGACAGCAGAGATTGTTATTCTCAGTCGTTTGCACGAAGTGCCAATCCCTCAACACTGCGCAGTTCCAGTCACTCCAACTTTCCAACTTTGCCTTATCTCTCTTTCTTCCTGCAACTAGTAATCACTCCCCTCCAGCCCTCAGCATGTTCTCTTTGTGTCACTTTGCCTTCTTCTTTGGTCCCATTTGATTCGCTCATCTTCTCCAGCAGTCTGCATCTCTCTCTACCTGGTCTGCACAATCATGCAGTAAGTTAGCAGCAATCCTCCTAAACTTTTTTTTCCTGTTACCTTTATCCCTTCTCTTCTCCTATCTTCTGAATCCCCCATAAATCTGCACTACACACATCCCTGCAGCAGCCCCCCCCCCCCCCCCCAGTGCTGGACATTCCACACTCCCATATATCTGACACCCTTTCCATGCCAGTTTACTCCTCTAAGTGTACTGTCCCTATACTGTAGCCTTAGCACGTTCTCTGCACTCCTTCAAGAACACATACTCTTACTACTTAGACCCCCACATATTCACTATTTTCTTATCGCTAAGGCCCTTTTTCCATGGGGCGGGCTCTGCCAGAAGTCCACCTGCTCAGCGGGTGATCTCTCCGCTGATCCCGCCTGAGCAGGCAGATGGCTGGTCTGTGTCCAATCCACTTACGCAGAGTGGCCACAGACACAGCTTCTTCTCGATAGGCAGTCGGATGTAAATGGACCGTCTGTCCGTTTACACCCGACTGCCATGTAATCCCATCCACCAGATGAATGGGTAACTGATCCCCATCCGTCTGTTTTTAGCAGATCAGATTGGATGTAGGCAGATGTGAACAGGCACATGTCTGTTTACACCCGCCACTTCATAAGAGGAGAATGGAGGGTCCAGTTGGGTCTGCCTGAAAAACTGACAGTTTGACCCAATCAGTCCACTCATGTGAGAGGGGCCAAATAGTGGACTCACATCAGTGTGCTGCGGTTTGGGCGCAGTGTGATTGTATGAAAAGTTTACATGCGTTTTCACGAAGGTACATCGAATTCCTACATGCTGCATATTTGCTGTACTTTCAGAAAACACGCTGCCTATTAGAATTCAATAGGAGCGCAGCTGCATGTAAAGCACACATACAATCCCGCTACGGCCAAACTGCAGCACATCGATGTGAGCCCACTATAAGGCTAGGTTCACACCTTTGCATGTCAGGAATGTGCACAAAATTGTGGCGTTCCTTACACACACAGAAACACACTGGCCTTTAGTAGACACACAGCAGTGCCATTGTTAATGGCACCCCGACACATCTGCTAACCCATGCATTTTTACACGCACCAAACCACATGGAGCCACATGGTATCTGTCTCAAAAGTGAACTATCAGGGGTCTGTTTAGAGCCCTGATGTTTCACCGAATGGCTGTTAAACATGTAAAAAAAAGTCAATATAAAATTCTGTTTAAAAAATGTAAAAAAATAAGAGCTTGATTTGGTCTATGAAGAGCAATTTACATTGAGCTTGCTCTTCATAGATCATTTGATAGGCAGTAAGGAAGTGTTGTATTGCCACTGCACTGCCTGCTTTAACCCTTTCAATTCTGCACTAGCATGCCCTAACCATGTGCATTGCACGCAGTTGCAGGGCGCTTGCAGAGCAGCACCATTCACTTGAATGGGTCAGGTTCAGCAGGGAGTAAAATTCATACTGCATGCCACAGGGGTCAGTGGGAAGTGCCCTGGGCCCGGAGGGAAGGGCCCCTGGACCTATGGAAAGGGGGGGAGGGCGGGGGGGCCCTTCATGGTTTCTTGCACCAGGGCCCTGAAGGTTCTAGTTACGCCTCTGGTCCTACCCCATGAGTTTTCATTTCAGCAGTAACAGGGCAGAAATTCAGGTACCCCATAAAAATATTGCCAAACCCAGCGTCGCATACCATGTATTGGGTACTCTTAGAATACATGTTATCAGTTGTCTGTGTGCCTTATTGTGTGAGGCTCACCGTACATGTCAGAAATCTCACTGTATAATCAGTAAAACATCTAAACTGGTGTACGCTCACATAAAAAGGAATGGCAAGAAGGGCCCACATAGCGTAATACCATTTTTTAAAAGAGTAACATAAAATCGGTTACACTTGCTTTAAAAAAGGCACAAAATGCCAAATTGGAAGTTGCACACTGGCGTGCGTTTCACCATCCGGATATGACAACACCGTTAGTCTCCGCTCAATGCATTAAAACATCCCCCCTACCCCCCAGGAGGTCTTGTCAGCCTCCTGAAGATGCCCTATGGGAGGGGCAAAATGCGTTAGAGTAGACTTATGGTAACATCATATCCGGTCAGTGGGGCACTGGTGTGCGACTTTTGATTCCGCATTTTGTGCAACCAATTTTGTGTTACTTGTATAAAAATGGTATTACGCCGTAGGTCCTTCTTGCCATTCCTTTTTCATGTGAGAGTGCACCAGCCTGAATCTTGTCACAGCAGAGGTGATGCATGCAGCTGCCGCTCACCCAGGTTCTCCTGTCCCACTGGGAGGCCCGAGCAACCAGCCAGCACGTCCGCCGGCTAGCCAAAGACTCGAACAAAGCTGATGCTTAGTTCGGGTCTCGGATCTAGTAATCATTTCCCAGATTACTGGCATCTTAACCACTTGCCCACCGTCGACCGTCATATGACATCCTTGACTTTGTGCGGGTGTATCTGAATGATGCCTGCAGCTATAATAGGCATTCAGATATCGGCATTTTCAGACGGCGATTCCCTACACCATAGGAACAATCGTAGCGGCTGATCAATTTATCATGGAGGGTTCCCTCACCAGAAGATCTCATTTTATAGGACCTAGTAGGGTAACTTTTTGGTGCTGTTTATTGACCATAAACTTTACTGAAAACTGCTGAGAAAGAACATGGTTCTGCCTTGATGTTCTATATGAGAAGTCTCCAGTAAAGTTTCTTGTGGGCGATACCAGCAATGTGCCACCCTCAAACTTTGACTGGCATACAATTGTAGTATTTTGATAATTATAAACAGATGTCCAGAGCACCCAAACATCCCCTTTACATCAGATGTCAAGAACCCCACCCTCCCTTACCTCACAGTGCACCCCCTTACCTTGTGCTGCTGCCAGGAAGAAGCTCAGGGTGGACCTGGGAAGTAGAAAGTGCAGGGTCTGGAGGAGGATTAGCGACTTTTTTCTAAAGGCATCCTAAATTATATGGCCAGCAAAGCCTTATGGTAAACCAGGGTATGGGCATTCAAGTATATTCATATACTTAACAGAAATTGAGCTTTATAACATGCCCTCGCTGGTCTTTGAAGTGGCAAACACTGTGAAACAATTTAGGCTACACCCTGCCTACATTTACCATAGCTGCAGGAAAATGTGGTAAATTTGCTGGCCAGTGGTCAAAACGTTCCTATCCTGAACGTGATTTTTCCGTGTGTTAGCAAAATCGTACATGTCATCACAACTACTTTGTGCATCCAGGTGAATTATACCTTGTTGGCGGTGGGTGTGTCTGTGTCCTTCTTTTTTTTTTTTTTTTTTTTTTTTTTTTTTTTATTTCGTAACTAAAACAGACACTAACTGATGCTAATTTAAAAAAAATCCAAACACTAACCAAACCTTGAGAGATATATATCTATATATATATCTATCTCTATATATTCTCTCTCTCAAGGTTTGGTTAGTGTTTGGATTTTTTTATACGCCACTAAATACGGTATATATATACCGTATTTAGTGGTGTATAACATGCGCCCCATGTTTAGGAGGGCATTTTAAGGAAAAAAACTTTTAGGAGGGAAGTTTAAGGAAAAAAACTTACATTTAAATGCTCATCAGTGTTCATCTGCAGCCTTGTCCATTATTGCAGAATGAACAGTGTACATTTGCTGCCTTGCCCAGTGCAGCCTTGCTCAGTGTCGTGTGCTGTTTGCAACATTTGTTTAAATTTGCCGCCGAGCCTGTGTACTCTGGTTGTCACGCCGCCTCGCCTCCCTGCTGTTTCAGAGAGGAGCGAGCGCTGGCGAAAAAGACCGAGCCGAGTGTACTGTGTACTCGGCTCCGCTCGCAGTCCCGCCATTGGACCTATGTTATGTCCATCATAGGAGCTGGGCGGGACTGCGAGCCGAGTACACAGTACACTCGGCTCGGTCTTTTTCGGCAGCACTCGCTCCTCTATCCTCTCTGAAACAGCAGGGAGGTGGGGCGGTGTGACAGCGAGCACTCGGCTCGGTCTTTTTTCAGTGGCACTCTGTCTTTTTTGGCTCGGACAGTGGGGATCGGCGTATAACCCACGATTTTCCCCTGATTTTAAGGGGGGGAAATGCTTGTTATACGCCGATTTTTATATATATATTTATTAATTAGGGGTGCAACGGATCAAAAAACTCATGGTTCGGATCGTTCCTCGGATCAGGAGTCACAGTTCGGATCATTTTCGGATCAACAAAAAAAAATCTCCCCCACTGTAATATCCACAATCTCCCTATTGGCAGGGTATGGCAGGGCATTGCAGAGTATTGTCAGGGCATTGCAGAGTATTGTCAGTAGGGCTGAAACAACTAATCGATTAATCGACAACTAATCGATTATGAAATTAATCGATTACTATTTTCATAATCGATTAATCGGCCAGTAAAATAGTGGGGTTAAAAAAATAAAATGAGCCCTTTATAGTACAAAAAGAGCAAATCGCTACTGTAAATATTACTTTCACCGTTCTACAGTAAAAAAAATGAACCCCTTACAGTTGCGATTATTTGCTTTTTTTGTACTATAAAGGGCTCATTTTAGTTTCTTTTAACCCCATTATGTTACTAAACGTCTTAGACCTGGTTCACATCTATGTGTTTTTTGGTGCTTTTTGCAGAAACACACTACAGTTAATTTAACATGGTTTCCTATGGGACACGTTCACATCTATGCTTTTTTTCAGCCGCTGCGTATTTGGAAAGGGTTAAGGACTTTTTTTTTTTCTTAATGCAAAATGGTGCTTTTTAGGTTCAATATACTTCAATGGAGAAGCTGCAGAAAAGCATGTAATGCGTTTTTGCAGCAATTTGTATTTTTTAATCTGCCCAACAACAAATTGGCCAAAAAACAGTATTTCTCTTCTAATAGTGTATACAGTATATCTCCTCTAATAGTGAATATACAGTATATCTCTTCTGTCTGTTTATTCTCAGAGTGGATTCAATATTTTGCTCCCTAACCATATAGTTGGTTGTTTATATTTACCACTGCATAGAGATATTTAAGAATGAATTGCCCATGGGGCTTTAAAACAGCAATGCACATAATGAAAGGAAGTTCTTAATAGATGTATAAAAAGTTTTATCCAATATCATGGTTTGAAGTACAGTATAGAGAATCATCTGGTACAATAACACACATCTTATTCCCCAGTGCAGTAACAAACACATATTAATACACATAATTAGGTTACATAATGTTACATAAATAGCAAGCCCCGACGCGTTTTGACCTGTATATGGTCTCTTCAGGGGGACAGTTGGATCTAAAAAAGAATTACATAAATTAAATTCAAATAGATAAATATATATATTATTGTGCATCACTTGGATTAAACCAAGATAATGAGTCTTTACCGCTAAATGGTGGAATGGGTGTTCTCTAGTCCAGGATATGTGCTGAGGGCCAATGGAAACACCGGAGGGCTCGGGGGGCCACCCTCACTCTCCCAGGAGAGCCAGCCTCAAGGGGCTTACAAGGAGCCACACTTAGCGCGCCCCCCGGGAGGGGGGGGGGAGGGGAGATGAGGGGGAGGAGCCCACACCTGCAACAGAAACCCAAGAATAGCCATGTATTAGTTAGAGGAAGTTTGATAATTAGCTTGGTAATGTACTGAGTGTTTCCAATTTGTCTATGTGGAGACTGGCGTTGGATAGGATTTTTACTATGTAAATATATTGAAATGTTAATTCCATTCCATGAATGTAATCGATAAGATTTAATGATCGTGTGATCCAACAATGCAGTGGTATGGTAGGTCTATTATACTGTTGTAATGGATAGGTAAATAAGAAGGATAAAATGGGTGAAAAAGAGGGAAAAAGATGTGTGTGTGTGTGGAAAAAAAAAAAAAACACAGCAACAACGATGGCCTAAATGGAGAGGAGTGCATTGTGTGGTGGAGAATGGTGTGAATGAGGTGGTGCATGGTGTGGTAACATGACATGGTGCTTGCTTGATGCCTACTATGTGAAAACAAAAATGAAAAGTGAACTAAAAAAGTGAAAAGCCAATCAAAATGTGAAAGTGTGTATGTAGGATGGTGGAGAGTGCTGTGTGGAATGAAGGTGAAATAACAAAGTTTACCTTATCAGTTGTATAAATCGTGTAGGCTGAAGGTAATGTTGGACTTGTTGATAGGTTCAATGTGATAAGCTTGGTGGCGATCATGCAAAAATAAGGGCTCTGGTGTAGAAAGAACCTGGCAGCAGTAGCATTCATCCTGGCCTGTAGGAGATCATGATCTAACTATCAGGCCTCCAGTCTCCCTTTATATCCAAATTCAGGCAAATGGGATAATTGTGTGTGTGTGTGTGTGTGTGTGTGTGTTTATGTGTTACATTGGTGGGAAGGGGTTGAAGTGGATCTTCAGTCAGAAAATGAAGTCCTGCTAGATTACTTCAGCAGGTATAGCTGTCTTGCCCACTGTTAATTTTGACAGCAAATTTTGTTTTAGTCAGTCTTTTGACTAAAATGGCATTTTAGATTTAGTCATGATTTAGTCATCTGAATTGTTTTTCTACTAAAATCTCGTACATATTGGTCTAACTAAAATGTAATGGGTTTAGTTTAAATTGTAATGCATTAGTTAAACATTTCTCTAGAATTTCCAAACTCATTATATACTCCTGGAGTAAAAATCGAATAAGATGTTCTTTTTGGTATTTGGGTTTGAACACGCACTACAGACAGATTTAGCCGTTATAACGTCTTTATAAATAAAATCAAGTTTCATGAACAAAAATATCGCTTTTTGACAAACGGAAGTACAACTTTAAAATACGAAAAAAGTAAACTCTATTGGCTATAATGCCATATTACCTGAATATGTTACCAATATTAAGGCCAAAAATATAAGAAAAGCTTTTATATATATATATATATATATATATATATATATATATATATATATATATATATATATATATATATATATATATATATACACATATACATTTTTTTTTTTTTTTTTTTTTTTTTCTTCAGCTTAGTAAAATGCCCCCTACTTATTTGTGTGCAGTAGTGGATTAGTGCAATACATTTTTAATCTTTTATGTGCTATTTATTATAGGCTCTAGATGGAATTGTGTTGCCAACTTAAATGGCCAGCAGAGTAGTGTCAGTTTACGACATTATGCATTAAGATAAAAAGCTATCTGTGTGCAGCAGCCCCCCAATACTTACCTGAGCCCCCTCACTGTCCAGCTATGTCCATGAGTGACTCAGCTATCTGAGATTCTCCCTCCTGATTGGCTGTCGCAGTCAGTCACCTAGCCAATCGGGGGAGAGGGGGCAGGGCTCCGTATCTGAACGGATACAGGAAATTGTGACTTGGCTCGGGTGCCCCCATAGCAGGCTACTTGCTGTGGGGGCACTGAACAGGAGGGAGGGGCCAGGAGCAGAGAAGAGGGACCCGAGAAGAGGAGGATCAGGCTGCTCTGTGAAAATCCACTGCAACAAAGCGTGTAAGTATAACATGTTTGTTTTTATAGGGAAAAAAAAAACAAGACTTTACAATCCCTTTAAAGGGCTTGTAAACCCTTGTGTTTTTTCACCTTTAATGCATTCTATTAATTAAGGTGAAAAACCTTCCGTAGTGCAGCAGAGCCCCCTTTTACCTATCTGAACCCGATCATTCCATCGACTGGGATGAGCATAGCAGCTCCAGGTGCTGTCTCGGGTCCTCATTGGATAGATTGATAGCAGCACAGCCATTGGCTTCCGCTGCTGTCGATTAAATCCAGTGACACGGGGGGCGGGGCCGAGTCCTGTCTGTGTCAATGGACGCAGCAGCAGGACTCTGGAGCACGCCCACTTGGGTGTCCTCTTGGAATGCGGGTCTCTGAGGGGGCACTTGATGCTGGGAGGAGCCAGGAGCGCTGCTGGGGGACTCCAGAAGAGGAGGATCGGGGCCATTGTGCAAAACCCTTGCACAGAGGAGGCAAGTATGACATGTTTTAAAAAACAAAGCTTTACAACCCCTTTGAGTATGAGGAAACCTAATCACTGCAGTAATAAGAGAGGGACATGGATGGCACAGAGGAACAAAAACCAGAATAGTCTATATACATCTAACACAGGTGTAGGCAACCATTTGAGCACAATGTGCCAAAAAATATTTTCAAAGAAATTGAAAGTGCCTATTTTATAACAAAAAATGTCAACTTCACACACTCAATCACGACAAGGATTTTTTATAAAGTAAATGCTGTAAACTACTTGAGTAGTAGTGAAAAATTAACATCCTGCATTCCCGCCTCAGTTCAGCCCTAATTCCTGCAACTCCACACCTCCAGATCACTGTCCCCCCTGCAAATCTGTTTCACCACTATAACCCCCTACTCATCCTCCCCACCACCGTACCCCCATGCTCTTCTGTCTCACCACTGAACCATCTTCTCTGCCCCACCTCTGTTTCCTCTGCTCATCTGTCCGTCCAATGTACCTCCTTTCTTCATCCGCCCTACCTCTGTACCCCCTGCTCTTCTGCCCAACCACTGTAACCCCCCCTGCTCATCTATGATATGTGTGATAAGCAGAGGTGAGACGCATCTTCCTGTCCTGGCATAATCATCCTGCTGATCCATCTCTTGCATCCAGTCTACGTGCTTGTATGTGATGTCACATACAAGCATATGGAATGGATGCGCAATGATGAGCTCAGGTCAGGGGTATTTTCTGAAAGCAGTGGGCCTGTGTGCATAAGTTGGGCCCCCGCAGCTGAAAAAAAGTGCAAAAGATTGATGTGATTTTTTTTTTTTTTTTTCCATTGTGCTGAATACTTGCTCTGGCTTAAAGGGACATCGAGTGCAGGGATTCAGTAGTAAGTGACGCAAAGATTTAGGAATAATTTCAACAAAATTCCCAGAAGCTCAACAGTAATTCCACAAACTGTCACTTGATTGTGGATTTCTCAATCACAGTGCAATCCCTTCTTTCTGAGATTGGTAGTGGCAACCAAGTGAGTCATCTTCCTCCAGATGGTGAACGGGGCTAGCAGGACTGTGAGTGGCTTTAGCAGTGGCCAATGACAGTCCTCCTGGATACAGGGACCGAATCTCTTCCCCATCACAAAAGCTGACGATCACAGCTACAGCACGGTTAGAGAACCAATCAATGTTTCCCATATTTTACAATGTGTGGGGGCGCAGTGCCTCCCCTTCAGTGCAGGTGTGATGTGGGGAATTCTGAAATTGGAATGCATTAATGTCTCACTGACACTTCCCTGCGCTGCTGGGGAGGGAGTCGATTGCCAGCAAAAGAGGCTTTGAGTGTCGGGGGTGGCCTACCCCTGATCTAACAGCTTAGACTGCTTTTATAGCAAAACTTCTTGGCTTCAGTGTTATTGGCAAGTTGTTTTATTTTACATTGTATGCCATCATTGTCATCGCAACAAACCTATTGACAAATTTCTATCCAGAAAAACCTTCATACCATTTCACTATCTTCTCAGAAAATACTGAAATGTGTGCATAGATGTTGCTTGTTTGATTTTAACATCATGGTCCCACTTTGTCATTCCATGTGTTTCTGCTAACAAATAAGATACAAAACATTCATAACATCTTATCTTGGAAACTGAAATGTGTGAATAGCTGCTGCTTGAAGTGAGTGTTTTGCTTAAGTAGTGCGCCTAATAATCACATGAATGAGAATTGTGTAAGAGGTCATGTATGAAGATGAGGCTTACAGATGCAACAAATTGTCACGGAAGAGTGGTGAGCAGGAAATCCTCAAGTAGTTGTGTGCCTTGTGGCTGTAGAAATCAGCTTTTCAATGTTCCCTCTTTAGCTCAATATGCTATGTGATCCAAATGTTTTCTTTTCTTTTTCTATTTTTTTGTTTAAAGCCATTAAATTAGCAATCTTGTCTTAAACCAAAACTTCACTCTTGGTCAACATTGACTATTTTTAATCCTTGTGCTGCTAGCATTAGTAAATGATAAATTTAGGAATGTATACCATATTTACACTTTTTTTTTTTTTTTTTTTTTTTTTTATTGTTCTACATCTCAGAAGTCATGAGAAGGACTTTTCACAGCTAATCACACCCTGCTGCCTGTATACCTAAACTAAGGGCAGATGGATTTCAGGAAGTAAATGCTACATGAATTGTCTGCCCTTACTCAAGATGGTCATAGCCAGAAATGCTAGGGGGTGTTCTTCAAAGTGATTTCTCAGCAAAATAAAGTGTGGAGACTTGGATGGATGTATGGTTTGCTTACTTGCTTACTTACTTTGCTTACTTGCTTACTTACTTGGATGGATGTATTGTTTGCTTTGAAAATTAAAAATGTGTAGTGTTGACACAGTTCCTCCTGGAAGTGATGCCCGGTGTCCATGTCCTCCTCCTGCAGACCCAGCTACATTGGGATTGCACACTGTAAAGAGAGAAGTGGGTGCCATGCCACATGCTGACTGGCACCCAACTAACAAGCCCCCAAACAACCACGCAAAGCCTGACACGGATGCAACTGGAAATGGATGCCCAGCAAAACGTGCCTGGGGTAGAAAGAGAATGGACAGCATCACTAGTACTAAACGTCTCCAGATATGGAAGGGGAAAACAAGCACCCTACCACTAAAGAGGAGGGAGTGGAATCTCCGTGATTTCACTATACCTAGTTGTCTTCCTGGATCCTCTTGAGACATATCCTTATTGGGATTTAAAAGGGTTCCAATCTCCTCCAGCAGCTTAAACGCAAAAAAAGGACGTGTCTGCCTGGAGGACCGGCTTTTCAATCCTAATCTGGCAATGTGATACCTGTCCTGAGGGAGGCGCTCCATATCTCAGAGGCTGTCCTGGAAGACAACGGGGGGGGGGGGGTTATTTTGTTCAAATCTTCAAAAAAAAAAAACTAAATTAAATATAGCTTCTTATGATCCCTCCCCACCACCACCTAGTTTAAAACTTCTTCCAACTTTTTGTTAATCTTCTCTAACGGAGCTGCACCCCTCCGCCTTATTTAGGTTCAGTCCGTCCCTGCTATCGAGCTGGTAACCAACCGAAAAGTCAGCCCAGTTCTCCATGAACCCAAATCCCTCCTTCCTTTACCGGTTTTTCAGCCACTTATTAAGTTCCCTAAGCTCCTGCAGCCTCTCTGGTGTGGCTCGAGGTACAGGCAGTATTTCTGAGAATATTGCCTTGGAGGTCCCTTTTCTTTTAATATACCCTCTTTAGTCCTTGAAATAATTTTTAGGGCACTCCCATCGTCGTCCTAACTTTGGTCATTGATACCAGGTTTGTCCATGCGATCTGCGGTGTGCCGAACCTTAGCGCTCTCCTACCACCAATATCTGCCTGTCCTTTCCTTTAAACTTGTCTCCATCTTCACTGAAGGCGTTGTTCCCCCTAGCAGCTATGGGAGTCGCTCTGCTTCAGCAATTAAACTCCTGTACTGACATCCGCAACATCATACAACTTGGCATATTTATTGAGATGTATCAGCTTAGGACTGGCATCTCTAACGCTTTTCCTACCCAGTCTGTCGCCCAAATACCCTGCTCTGGTGCCTGCACCTCTGTCTCCCCTCACCTCTATACTGTCCCCTGCCAGCACCTGATGATGGGTATTGGGTCCAATATGGGTCCAAATTCCCTTTCAGGTTGACAATGCTTCCGTGTTCACCAGCTGCTTTCTTAGATGCAGGATCTGGGTTTCCAAGGAAACCACTTGCTTACATTTTGCACTGCAGTATTCACCCTCATATGGTTGTTCAAGGAATGCATACATGGCACATGATGTGCACCGAGTCACAACACCATTCCTATTTCACATGGTACCTGCTATTGTAATGGGGATAATCCAGGAAATATTACATTTATATTTTACACAAATTCATGTTAATCTTCCTCCCTGACTCTGATTTTATTTTGAGCACTAGGTGTTCCCTACCTGTTTGGCATCTCCCGCTTCCTTATCACACGGCACCCGTCGTCCTCTCCTCCTGCCCCTTGATCAGACGACCCCCCAGCGTCTTCTCCCTGTTCTCACTCACTGATCCTTCCTCCCTGTTTCAGCTCACTGACTACAGTGCCTGTGGCATTCACTCCACCTTTCTCTGTCTCATGGACCTTGGCATCCTCTCCCTTTGCTCCCGCTCACACAGCCTCCAGCATCTGCTTCCAATGCTCCTGCTTGCCAATTACCTCTGTACTCACAACGTCTGTTACTCCACGTCCTCACAGCCCTTATTATGCACAATGCCCCAATGTACTCAGTTTCTTACAGGAACCAAAAATAAAAATGTAGGGGCATGTTTTTAGAGAGAAAACTTTATGGCAAAATTTTGGCTACTTCCTGGACAAACACTTCAACCAATTAAATTTATTATTATTTATATATTGTGTAGAATAAAATGATCTAAATTTTTTTGAGGTCACCCCTTTACTCCAAGGGCTTAATCCAAATTTCTCCAATGTCATACCCAATCCTCTGGTGAAATTGCCATGACTCAGCTGACCTAGTCTGTCACAGGTGGGCCATAATATATATAATTTCAAATCGTGTTTACAGCCTTTATTCATAAATTAGTTGGAACAGACAGAATCTAAAATTCGCTTCTATCCTCGGCTTGTTCAGTTAAGCTTTGAAAATGAAAGAAGCTAATTGGTTGCAATACACATCTGCTAGCTGCTCCATGGAAGATTTGGCTGCTCAATGACCAGGCAATTTTTTGTGATACGGCACTGCATCACTTTAATTGACAATTGTGCAGTCGTGCGACGCTGTACCCAAACAAAATTAACGTCTTTTTTTTTTTCCCCCCACAAGTAGAGCTTTCTTTGGTATTTGATCATCTCTGTGGTTTTTATTTTTTGCGCTATAAACAAAAGAGCGCGACAATTTTGGGAAAAAACAATATTTTGTACTTTTTTCTTAAATATCCCCTATTATTTTTTTAAAAAGCTAATTTTTTCCTCAGTTTAAGCCGCCATGTACTCTTCTACATATTTTTGGTAATAAAAATCGCAATAAGCGTATATTGATTGGTTTGCGCAAAAGTTATAGCATCTACACAATAGGGGAAAGATTTATGGCATTTTTATTTATTTTGTTTTTTTTTTTTTTGTTTTTTGTTTTTTTATCGGGACTGCGACATTATGGAGGACAGATCGGATACTTTACACATTTTTGGGACCATTGACGATTACACAGCGATCATTGCTATATAAAATGCACTGATTACTGTGTAAATGTCACTGGCAGGGAAGGGGTTAACTGTGTTCCCTTGTGTGTGTGTGTATTCATTCTAACTGTAGGGGGATGGGAGTGACTGGAGGAAATGACAGATCGTTGCTGCTAGCCAGTAGGAACTTACGATCTGTCTTTCCTCACAGAACAGGGATTTGTGTGTGTACACACACACACACACACACACACACACACACACACACACACACACACACACACACACTTCCCTGTTCTGGCTCTCGTGCCCGCCGGACATCATGGCCACGCACATCGGCACCCTCACAGTGCAGCGTGCGTGTGCCTGCTATTCCGCTTAAAGGAACCAATGTACAGCTATGATGGTTGGCGGGATCGTGCTGACCCGCCGCAGTATAATGATGGCGGCTGGTCAGCAAGCGGTTAAAGGCTAAGTTCACCCTTCTTTTTTTTTTTTCCTAAATTCCTGCTCCCCTATGCACCAATACAGCATTCATGTACTTTTCTCATTCGTTCATTAACAGAGACAGCACTTATTCAGAACCATAGGGTTTTATTGACCCCTACAGGAGTAGGACACTAGGCAGAAAAAAGACTTGGCTACGCCCATGGGCAGTCCTAGGTGATATACACCCCCCCTCTCTGTTAAAGGCCTTCAGTTTTTTTTCTGCCTAGTCAGGAGTAAGGACCTAGTTCCCTGCTGGGATCTCGAGTCCTGGCAAATTTTTATTTTTTTGTTTTGCACCGTCTCTTCCTGGGTTGGATGGTCCCTGGTAGCCCCCATTTCCCCCTCCCTCCTCTATATGGGGTAGTTTGGTACCATGATGTATCCTGGGGGATGGGGTTGAGTACTGGTGGGCAGGGGGTGCGCACCGCGAGGTGCAGTGCTTACCGGTGCCTGGATCTCCTCTCACACTCTCTCTCGCTCTCCTGGGGTCTGTGTCAGCCTCGTGTAGCACGGCCATTTTGCCGCAGCCGGCGTCTTTTCCCCCTAGTGCTTGCTGACTTCTTGTGGCCAAGATTTAATGTTTTTTGTACTCAGGCGGCGTTTTTAGCAGGCGGAGGCTCCTTCCTTTAACCCGGTGCTGACTTCTGTGTTACCTCTTCCTCGGACGCCACGTGTGTGCAGGTCTACACGCGAGGCAGCAAGCGCTACGCTGGTGGGGTCCCTTCCGCTCTGCTGCGAGGTGTTCTGGTACCGCTACTGGCGGGGGGGGGTGTCCCTTTGCAGTGGTCACTCTTGGTGTGGGGGGGAGGTCTCTTCTTCCCCTATGGCGCATGTTTCCCCACCTGACCCCCTATCAGAGGCTGCAGGTCCCTCTTGGTCCCAGTCATCCGTTGACGCACTGACGGCGGCCCTGGAGTCCTTTGGGTCCTGGGTGGAGGTGGCTTTTGGGCAGCGGACTAGCAAAAAGTGTCCCCCGCCTTCCCCTGCTTCATCTGTCTCGTCAGATCCTAAATCTGATTCGGCTGCCATGGTTGGGCCCACCCTGCGGGGTCTGTGACCGTACTCCTAGATTTTTTCTGACAGTAAGGATGATTTCTCTGCCCTGGTGGACGCTCTGATTGCATCTGTGCGGGAAACTTTAAAAATGGAGGGTGGAGGTGTGGGTTCCTTTTGGTACTCACAAGCCGTCTCGCGCGGCAAAAGTGTTCCCTTATCCCTATCCCTTTTTTGACAAGTTTGTCTATAAGGAATGGGAGCGTCCAAAACTTCCCTTTGCGGTCCCAAAGTGCTTTGCTGTGCGTTTTATCCTTTTGAAGAGCGTCTTCTCAAGAAGTGGACGACTCCACCTGTGGTGGATCCTCCGGTCTCTCGATTGAACAAAGCCACCATGATTCCGGTTGAAGATTCTCTGGCTTTTAAAGATCCGGCTGACAGGAAGGCAGAGTCTCTGAGGCGCACTATGTTCATCGCTTCAGCCGGTCCTGGCCATTGCCTTGGTGTTTCAAACGCTGACACAGTGGGTGAAGCTGTTGCGCCATGACCTGGAGGGTGATCAGTTTCCTCCTACCTTCGCTGAATTGGCAGACCAGCTGGTCCAGGGGCTGCAATTTGTCTGAGATGCCTCTTTGGATGCAGCTACCTTGCTTTGTAAGCTGTCTGTTTCAGCGGTAGTGCTTTGGCGGGTATTGTGGCTGAAGTGTTGGACTGCGGACCAGGCTTCCTAAAAAAAAAAAAAAAAAAAAAAAGCCCTAGCTGATCTGGCTTTTCAAGGCGAAAGGGGTAGGAGCCACGTCGCACCAAAAATCGCAGTAAAAAACACCAAGCTCCGGTCTTAAAAAAAAAAAAAAAAAAAAAAAGTTCTGAAGCTTCTTTGGGGCGATTGCTGCGTGTAGAGCAGCACATTCAGGTGGATGGGCTACCCTATGTGTGATGAGTGGTAATGCTCCAAAACACCTCCCACTCCCCAAAAAAACCGTATATGTTCCCGCTATGCAGAGATGTGAATGGGGCTTGGCAGAGTGTTTCTGTCCACTCCCTCCTATGTACTTGTATAAAGATGGCCATACACTATGCAATCAGATCGTGTATTTAGTGAGAAGGGTGATCACTGATTGCATTTCATTTAAAAAAAACGTGCACCTGGGAATGGGAGGGTGAATGATGCAGGGTGTGTACTAATGAGGTCAGTTGGTCCACTCCTTCCTGTGTCATGACCTACAGTCTGTAAGTACCTAAGACAGAAGCAATAGATAACGTTTGGAATCATTGATGTAGGACAGTAAGGTACATGTCTGTAAGTTTTATGGAAAGCTTTGATATTTTTGCAAAAAAAGTTCATGAATGCTATATTGGTGCATATTGGAGCTGGAATTTAAAAAAAAAAAAAAAAAAAAAAAAAAAAGGTAAACTTAGCCTTTAATCTAATTTTAAACAGTAAATTTTGATTAGTGTTGTATATTTTGCTTTTATGTACAGGAACTCTCCTTGATTAGCTCATAATGCCGATTACAGTAAACTCACGTGAGCAAATTTTTAAAATTGCCCTCATTAAAGTATAACTAAAGACAGAGCTTTTTGTTTTATTTTGGAGAGAGTGGAGTGGGAGTGGGTCGCGGGTCCCGCGGACTCGATCGCCGCGGGCATACCCGCGATCGCCTCACGGAGAGGACGAATGGGGAGATGCCGTTGTAAACAGCATCTCCCCATTCTGCCTAGTGACAAGTGTCACTGGATCTCTGCTCCCTGTCATCGGATCAGAGATCAGTGACGTCACACACCAGCCCATCCCCATGACAGTTAGAAATCACTCCCATAGGACACACTTAACCCCTCCCCGCCCCCTAGTGGTTAACCCCTTCACTGCCAGTGTCATACAGGAATCAATGCATTTTTATAGCACCGATTGCTGTATAAATGACAATGGTCCTAAAAATATGTCAAAAATGTCCGACATGTCCGCCATAACGTCGCAGTCACAATAAAAATCGCTGATCGCTGCCATTACTAGTAAAAAAAAAAAAAAAATTATTAATAAAAATGACATAAAACTATCCCCTATTTTGTAAACGCTGTAACTTTTGCGCAAACAAATCAATAAACGCTTATTGCGAATTTATTTATTTTTTTTACCAAAAATATGTAGAAGAATACGGATCGGCCTAAACTGGGGAAAAACATGTTTTTTTATATATTTTTTGGGGATAATTATTCTAGCAAAATGTAAAAAATAATGCTTTATTTCAAAATTGTCGCTCTTATTTTGTTTATGGCGCAAAAATAAAAATCGCAGAGATGATCAAATACCACCAAAAGAAAGCTCTATTTGTGGGAAAAAAGGATGTCAATTTTGTTTCGGAGCCGCGTCGCACAACCGCGCAATTGTCAGTTAAAGCGACGCAGTGCCGAATCACAAAAAGTGCTCTGGTCAGAAAGGGGGTAAATCCTTCCGGGGCTGAAGTGGTTAAAGCACAATTAAACCCTCCTATCCTTTACAGCCATGGAAGCTGCTTCTGTTTGATCTGCAACTGCTTTGGTACTGCTCATGTGATCAGTTATGACACCAGTCATTTGATGGTTTGCCAGTTTGGTTGAGGACACAAGCAAATGTGACGGTTGGCAATCCCGGCATTCCAGGAATGCAAGCGGTTTTTGAAACTGTTAAATCGATTGGTTTATTTCCACTTTATGATTTATTACTGTTCAGGGCTTCAGCAAAATGACAGCCTCCAACAAGAAAACAAGAGCAATGCTGGAGGAAATTTACAGCACACACTGATTTTGGTGGCATAACTATTAGTCCTCATGCACACGGACGTTTTTACAGCTGCTTTTTTGAGCTTTTTTTGCAGCTTAAAAAGGCCTGTCTATGTTAGTCTATGGCTTCATGCCCACCTAGGCATTTTTGAGCTGCAAGTGGCATAGGCGTTTTTAAGCTGTAAAAAAAACCCAGGACCAGTGGGTTCTGAGAGACGTTTTTCAGCTGTAAAAAACGCTCTAACGCTGAAAAACGCTCAAAAACGTAATTCACCAACGTTTTTTTAGCGTTTTTGATCCATTGAAAAAAAAAAAAAAAAAAAAATTTGAAAAAAAAAAAACGCTCAAAAACGCTAACGCGGAAAAACGCTCAAAAACGCTAACGCGGAAAAACGCTCAAAAACGCTAACGCGGAAAAAACGCTGAAAAAAGCTGAAAAAAGTTAAAAAAAAATCACTGCAAAGATACTGGCGTTTTCATAACGTTTTTTTAACAGCCTGTGTGCATGAGGGCTTAATGTGGAATGTATGTTCCTTTCTAAAGAACATAATTTCTTATCCAGTTGTTATGGATAAAGTTTTGCTTTTAAGTTGGTCAAATTTCTTTCCGATAATAACAGCTGTTGGGGCATCTTGGCCTCATAGCAAACTCACCTTGGACCAGTCTAAAGGATGGATATGACACACACATTGTAGAAGTTGTTTGACTCCAGTCACGACTGATGATTCTCAGTACTTGCAAAGATTGTATTTATTGGTGTATGTGTAATGTAACTAGCCTAAAGAAAATATTTACGTCCTTTTTTCTTTTTCTTTTCTTTTTAGGTGTTGGTAAATCTTGTCTACTATTACAGTTCACAGACAAGAGGTTCCAGCCTGTCCATGACCTGACAATTGGTAAGATACAAAAAAAAGTCACTGTCATTAAAAAAAAAAAAAAAAAAAATGCTAAACATATTAGTTGCTGCACATGACATTTTCTAAACTATTTGACCTTTTCATTTTCAGTCTGCAGTCTAAATTTTTTTTTTTTTTTTTTTTTTTTTTTTTTTTTTTTTGGTAAATGAGCAAGTAGGTTCAAACTCCTTGGGGGCATTCTGTACACAGTTCATTTATGGAAAAGATCTCACTTTTTTTTTTTTCTTGCTTTACTGAAGTATGCTTTACACTATTGTTTGTTTCTCTTGTTACAACACTTTTTTTTTTTTTTTTTTTTTTTTTTTCTTGTGATACTACAATACTGAAAAAGTAATGACTTGGCAGTGAATTTGAGTATGTTAAAGGGGTAGTAAACTCTGCCATTTAAATCATTAAAGCAGAAGTTCACCTTTCATAACATGTTACACCCATATTAACATGTGTAACATGTCATAAATGCACTGGCCCTCATGCCCCGCAGTGAAAGCAGACCGGGGACCTTCTCCCCGTGTCTGCTGCCAGAATTTTAAAAAAATGGCCGCATGGGGCTCCGCCTACACAGCCGCGCGACTCATTCCGTCCTCTGAATGGAAAACTACAAGGTGTGGCAGCCTTTGCGGTTGTTGGCTTGTAGTTTTTAATGAACTACCACAGCACTGTGAGCTCTGTGGTAATTCGAATCTTGCTGTCAGAATGTATCAGCTTCCTCGTTCAAGGTACAACACTGACAGATCTGCAGGAGACCTGCATGGCACCAGCCATGATCAGCTGATCGCTGGTGCAATGCTTTACAGGCTCCTGTAACATGCTATCTATCTCTCTATCTATGTATGTGTGTGTGTGTATATGTATGTATGTGTGTGTGTGTATATGTATGTATATATATATATATATATATATATATATATATATATATATATATATATATATATATATATATATATATATATATATATATATATATATATATATATATATATATATATATATAAATTATATGTGGGACTGTGAATGTGAGAGCCGACTAAACAGATGAGGGCTCAGCGATTTCCTATGAGAGATGGTGAGCTGCATTGATGGGGGCAGATGGGCACTAATCAGACTGCATTGATTCTCACTGACCATTATTTTGCTTCAAAGTGGTTTATTTAAAAAAAAAAAAAAAATTTCTTCTGAAATTTCCCTCTTAAATTGGGGTGCGTGTTATACGCCGATAAAAAAAGATATCTATCTATATATAGTGTGTGTGTGTGTGTGTGTGTGTGTATATATGTGTATGTGTATATATATATATTTTCATTCTCGTATTTTTATATATAAATAAAATTTTAAGTGAACTTTATCCTTTTAAAATCAATATATAGCCTGATAAAACCCCTTCTCTTATGTAGCCCTGATGTATATATTTACAGGCGCAGTTATGCCTCTCAACTTTTTTGCATATTAACCTTCTTAGGATCCATAAGGTCTTAGTACATTTTAAAATCAAAAGTGAGGTACAGCACATGCTGGGACTTGTAGTCTTCCCCCCCAGCATCCCCTGCCCCCACAAGGTATCCCTGTAGCATTGGCAGCACACAGGTATGTATTGCTCCATCATAGATAGGAAACCCCTGCCCAACCATCTGCCACCTACTCCAGCCCCCCAGGGCCCCTCAGGCCTGCTCTATTCCCCTGCTATACTTTTCACCACTGACACCCAGGCAGAAGTGAGCGCCAGGCCTAGTCAACCCTCAGGCAATCGCCGGCCATCTATTCCAGCCTGGCAGGCCGATTAACCAGTGGCGTGGCACGGTGGACGGGAGCTGTGTAATCCCAGTGAGTGGGCTGACAAAAGCCAGGGCGCAATTTCTGTTTGCCATGACAACCTTAAGCATAGTGTACTGGAATATTAACCTGAGAGTTTAGGCAACTTCGGCTTGTTAGTGGAATAAGCACCTATTTGAAAAGCTTTTTTTTTTACATTAATGAATATGAACAAAGATATGTTGAAAGTTGTATTAAAGTAAATATGCGCTAAGTTCTGAGATTTTAACACTCCATAGACGTGTAAATAGCAGGCACATCATCATGCATTTTTTTTTTTTTTTTTTGCACGTTTTCAGTTTTGCAGAAACGCTACAGTCCATTTAACGTGGTTTCCTACGGATGTAGTTTACATCTGTGCCTTTTATGGAAAGGGCCTGGGACTTGTTTTTGGTTCCATGGACTTCAATGGATGAAAAGCATGTATTGAAAAACGCAAAATGCACCTGCAATTTGCAAACTGCAACCTGCATAGGTGTGAATCAGGCCTTATTGAGCATCCGGACACATTTAAAACTGTGTTGCTCTGATATTTAAACTTCATCGCTCCTCTGTTTTTGAGAGGCTTGCCCTACCTCCCCGTTGGTAAGTGAGGCCATCTGTCATGATGGGGGACCATTGGTATGCTTTGGGAAGGAGAGAGGACACCAGCTTGACCAATGGAGGTCATAGATCCTTACATAGTGAAGCACACTGGGTGTGTCTGGGTGCTCACTCAGAAAGTACCTGGAAGTTTCTGTTGTTGCACACCAACTGAGCATGAGAAATACCTTGCTTCAAGTACATTTTAGTAAGAAACCGAGGGCCTGTTATATTTTGCCATAGCCACAGTTTAACGCAACTTGCTTGGTGAAGATCACCCAAAAGTTAATTTATTTCAGTAATTAAATTCAAAAAGTGAAACTCCTATAGATTCATTATACACAGTGATCTATTTCAAGCATTTCTTTCTCTTAATTTTGATTCTGACTTACAGGTAGGGAAAACCCAAAATTCAGGAGCTCAGAAAATTTGAATATAGTGAAAGTTCAATATTGTAGACTCATGGTGTCGCACTCGAATCGGCTAATCAACTCAAAACATCTGTAAAGGTTTCCTAAGCCTTTAAATGGTCTGTCTGGTTCAGTAGTTTACACAATTATGGGGAAGACTGCTGACTTGACAGTTGTCCAGAAGACAGTCATTGACACCCTCCACAAGGGTGGGGAAGGTAAGTCACAAAAGGCCATTGCTAAAAGAAGCTGGCTGTTCAGAGTGCTGTATCCAAGCATCTTAATGGAAAGTTGAGTGGAAGGAAAAAGTGTGGTAGAAAAAAAGTGCACAAGCAACAGGGATAACTGCAGCCTTAAGAGGATTGTGACGAAGAGGCCATTAAAGAATTTGGGGGAGATTCACAAGGCATGGACTACGGCTGATGTCAGTGCTTCAAGAGCCACCACACACACAGACACATCCAGGATATGGGCTACAACTGTCACTTTTAGAAGCGTCTTACCTGGGCTAAGAAGAAAAATGACTTGACTGTTTACTCAGTGGTCCAAAGTCCTCTTTTTGCATGAAAGTAAATTTTGCATTTGGAAATCAAGGTCCCAGAGTCTGGAGGAAGAGTAGAGAGGCACAGAATCCTAGTTGCATGAGGTCCAGTGTGAAGTTTCCACAGTCAGTGATTTGGGGAGCTATGTCATCTGCTGGTGTTGGTCCACGGTGTTTTATCAAGTTCAAAGTCAGCGCATCCCTCTACCAGGAAATTCTAGAGCACTTCTTCATGCTTCCGTCTGCTGATCAGCTTAATGGAGCTGCTGATTTCATTTTCCAGCAGGACTTCTGCCCACACTTCCAAAAGTACCAATACCTGGTTTAATGATCATGGTATCACTGTGCTTGACTGGCCAGCAGACTCACCTGACCTAAACCCCATAAAGAATCTGTGGGGTATTGTCAAGAGGAAGATTAGACATCGGACCCAACAATGCAGACAAGCTGAAGTCCGCTATCAAAGCAAACTGGGCTTCCATAACACCTCAGCAGTGCCACAGGCTGATCGCCTCCATGCCACGCCAAATTGATGCAGTAATTCTTGCAAAAAGAGCCCCAACAAAGTATTGAGTGCATACTGTACATTAAAATATTTCACTAGCTGTAAGCCATAATTGTCAAAATTAAGAAATGCTTGAAATCACTCTTCTTGCCCATTTTTCAGGGAATATGAATGACACAAACATTTTTCACCCGTGTTTAGTGTTTGGCTGAAGCCATTTATTATCAATCAACTGTGTTTACTCTTTAAATCCTAATCACAACAGAAACTAACCAAATGACCCCGATCAAAAGTTTACATACCCTGGTGATTTTGGCCTGATAACATGTGCACAAGTTGACACAAAGGGGTTTGAATGGCGATTAAAGGTAACCATCCTCACCTGTGATCTGTTTGCTTGTAATTAGTGTGTATGTGTGTATATAAAAAAGTTCAATGAGTTTCTAGACTCCTGACAGACCCTTGCATCCTTCATCCAGTGCTGCACTGATGTTTCTGAATCATGGGGAAAGCAAAAGAATTGTCAAAGGATCTGCGGCAAAAGGTAGTTGAACTGTATAAAACAGGAAAGGGATATAAAAATAAAGATATCATCTAAGCAATAGAGAATGCAAATCAGCAGTGTTCAAACTCTAATCAAGAAGTGGAAAATGAGGGGTTCTGTTGAAACCAAACCATGGTCAGGTAGACCAACTAAAATTTCAGCCACAACTGCCAGGAAAATTGTTTGGGATGCAAAAAACCCCACAAATAACGTTCTGAAAACATGTAGTGTGGCTGTTTCAAGATGCAAAATAAGGAGGCACTTGCCAGAAAGTATTCCGCTTACAATAGACCAAACAACAGAGACAAGCCTCAAACCTTCTGGCACAAAGTCATTTGGAGTGATGAGACCAAAATTGAGCTTTTTGGCCACAACCATAAACGCAACATTTGGAGAGGAGTCAACAAGGCTTATGATGAAAGGTACACCATTCCTACTGTAAAACACGGAGGTGGATTGCTGATGTTTTGGGGATGTGTGAGCTACAAAGGCACGGGAAGTTTGGTCAAAAATGATGGCAAGGTGAATGCGGTATGTTATCAAAAATATACTCGAACATTTGCAATTGTCAGCCAGTAAACTGCGCATGGGATGTACTTGGACATTCCAACATGACAATGATCCAAAACACAAAGCCAAGTCGACCTGTTATTGGCTACAGCGGAATAAAGTAAAGGTACTTAGAGTGGCCATCTCACTCTCCAGACCTCAATATCATTGAGCCACTCTGGGGAGATCTCAAATGTGCAGTTCATGCAAGACAGCCCAAGAATTTACAGGAACTGGAGGCTTTTTGCCAAGAGGCATGGGCAGCTTTACCATCTGAGAAGATAAAGAGCCTCATCCACAAATACCACAAAAGACTTCAAGCTGTCATTGATGTTAAAGGGGACAAAACGCGGTATTAAGAACTGGGGTATGTAAACTTTTTTTAGTCAGGGTCATTTGGGTAGCTTCTGTGGTGATTAGGATTTAAAAAGAGTTAACACAGTTCATTTGATAATAATAAATGGCTTCAGCCAAACACTAACCATGAGTGAAAAAATTTGTGTTCTCTTTCATATTCTTTGAAAAATGGGCAAGAAATCATAAATTCTGCCAGGGTATGTAAACTTATGAGCACAACTGTATCTGCATGTCTACTCTCCCTGTTGTATTTCGACATGTAAACTTATGAGCACAACTGTGTATAAAATGAGTTTCACATTAGGAATTGAATTACTGAAATTCACTTTTGAATGATCTAAATTTTTTTGAGATGCACCTGTATATGAGCGCACACGCCCCTTTGCATTCAGATAACTTAAGCACTTTGTGAAAAGAGGTGGTTTGATAACACTAGTAGGGTTTATTGAATTGTCTAGCTGCAATATAGACGGGTACATAGGTGGCCATAGCCTGAGAGGCAAGTGACCAGGACCAATTTGATGACAGGAGCTGGACAACATTGCACTTGTTCTCCTCCACAGGGGTTCAGTGAACACTACATGTAGCGTCAGACAAGCTTTTTACTGTGTAAAATGGACCTGAAAGCAAAGTAGGGTAGATGTTTAACCAATTATTGTACAAGTAGGTTTAATCATTTTTGTTGATGCTAACTGCTGCTGCTGCATCTGCTTAAAGAAATGGAAATCAATAACACCAAATTTTGGAAAATTATTATTTTCAAGTCAACTAGGCATCTGCATAATATGTAACATTTAATTGTGCTTCAATTGCACAACCCTTTTAAAGGTCATTACTGCTGGAAATCAGTGTCACATGAATGGTTTAAAAGTGTTTTGAAAAGCAAGTCATAGCTGTCAGCAAATGGAATGTGCATGTTGAAATAAGGATCACTTGGTATAAACATCTTGATTACTGCTTAGTGGTCCTTGGAAGATAGAGTCCCATTGCATTAAAGTAAAAATGTTAAATATCTCAGGCAACCTTCATGGCCTGTATTTATTTATACTGTGCTCACAGCCTGTGCTTTTTTTTTTTATTTCTCGTTGTACTCATTTGTTTTTTGCTATGTCCAAGAAGTACCCAAGACTGGAAGCTGTTTGTATGCCACATTTGGCCATCAGTCTGGGTGTATCAGTAGCCAGAGACATGTACAAATGATAGCTCCTCACCTGAATACTACTGATGTAACCCCCTCACACCCACCTGCACGGAAGCTATGCACTACCACAGACCAGTGCAAGGGTTTCCAGGAAGTGTCATAGAAAATTGAGTACTGTCCGTGATACTTTTTTTATTTGCACTAACATACGATTTTTTCTGGACAAGCTTTCGGGGTATGTCCCCTTCTTCAAGCTGCTTCTTTTCAAACTTACTATACCATAAGAGATCTTTTTGTGTGTCCTTGGCAGAGTCTGTTCTCTTTTATCCTCAGCCGTCACCTGGAGGGGGTCTGAGCACTTGTGGTGAAGCTTTTATTTGAAGTAACATCCAACCAGAAGATTTCTTTTATGGTGTTGGGATTGTCACTTTGGACTTTATATATTTGCTTTGTCTTTAATATTCTTCACATTCATTTTGTATGTTTTTAGCGCCAACACATTTTACAATTTGATTTTTTTTTTTACCAACAGATCTGTCTGCTTTTTTACCCTGAAATCTGCTGACAAACTTGTGTGCCATGTCCAATCACAGCACAGGTCAGCAGGGGGTGCCAAAAAAAACTGGCCCGGCTGTGCCGCTTGCTCACAGTATATCTACTGTGAATGGGGCAGCAAGAGGTTAAAGTAGTGCATGTACTACTTGTGGGGCTCTGCAGTGCGATTTCAGCCCATTGAAATGATTCGGCTGAAAACGTATTGCACTCAATAGCACAGGAATGTGCTTGTGAGAACAGGGGCATAGCAATAAAAACTTGACAGAGGTCTTCATATTTCTAAACCAATACATAACAGGTATATTGCATTAAAATCCATAAGGTGTACTTAACCTTTAGGTGAAAAATTATTTCCCAACTCCCCTCAGCGTTGTAATACATCTTTGCATATGCACACTTAATTATATATTTTCTCATTTTCAGTATTACTGCAATTCTTGCGTTCCTGATAGATGGCAGTGCAGCCTTTTTCTGCAATTACAAGTAAATAGTTTTTGTTTGACTGCTTTTTAATGCTTAGAAATTTGTCGTTTGGTTTTTGTATGTAGTAGTATTAGAAAACTCCCCCCCTCCCCCAATAGTATTTATGTTCTTATTAGGTTACATATTTGTCATTGTTTATTGTTTTAAAGGACACAAATTATTGCAGCTCTGTATTAGTACTTTCATTTTCAACACAGACAGTATAAGTACCTGGATTTTGATTTGGTGTCAGTCTCTTGCAGTCCCTGTACAGCAGAGCCCAGAGAGAGAAGCTTTAAAAGGTGGCAATTGGTTGTTCTGCAGTGCTCCAGTGTTAATTGGGTGGGGTCGAGGATGAAGACTTACTTGCCGGGAGATTTACCATGCTGAACCAGCCAGGACCCTAGTATTTACAGATGTAGAGGTTGGGCATATGTGGTGGTGTTTTTGTTTGTGTTTTTTGTTTGTGTTTTTTGTTTGTGTTTTTTGTTTGTGTTTTTTGTTTGTGTTTTTTGTTTTTGTTTTTTGTTTTTTTCTTTTTAACCACTTGAAGACCAAACCTTTTCTGGCACTTTTTGTTCATAAGTTTCAATCAGTATTTTGTGCTAGAAAAATACTTTAACCCCCAAAGATTGTACACACATATTACCATATATACTATATTGCCAGAAGTATTGGACACCTGCCTTTACATCTTCAATGGCGTCTTAGTCCGTAGGGTTCAATTCTGGGTTGGCCCATGCTTTGCAGCTATAACCGCTTCAACTCTTTTGGGAAGGCTGTCCACAAGGTTTAGGAGTGTGTCTATGGGAATGTTTGACCATTCTTTCAGAAGTGCATTTGTGATGTCAGGCACTGATGTTGGACCAAAAGGCCTGGCTCGCAGTCTCTAGTCTAATTCACCCCAAAAGGTGTTCTATTGGGCTGAGGTCAGGACTCTGTGTGCAGGCCAGTCAAGTTCCTTCACCCCAAACTCGTCCTTATGTACCTTGCTTTGTGCACTGGTGCGCAGTCATGTTGGAACAGGAAGGGGCCATTGCCAAACTGTTCCCACAGAAATTAAATTGTCCAAAATGTCTTGGTATGCGGACACCTTAAGAGTTCCCTTCACTGGAACTAAGGGACCAAACCCAACCTTTCAAAAACAACGACCACCCACCCACCCACCAAATGATTTGGAGGGGTGCCAATACTTTTGGTAATATAGTGTGGATGAGTGAGTTTGGGGGGAAGACCTTTACCGGCCTGCAGTGTCCTGACCTTAACCCGATAGAACACCTTTCAAATGAATTAAAGCGGGGACTCCGACCCAGGCCTTCTGGTCTACATCAGCGCCTGACCTCACAAATGCGCTTCTGGAAGAATGATCAAACATTCCCATAGACACACTCCTCAACCTTGTGGACAGCCTTCCCAGAAGAGTTGAAGCTGTTATAGCTGCAAAGGGTGGGCCAACTCAATATTGAACCCTACGGAGTAAGACCGGAATACCATTAATTCATGTGAGTGTAAAGGCAGGCGCTCCAATACTTTTGGTGATAGTGTCATATATATTTTTTTTTTTTTTTTTTTTTATTTACTTTTTTTTTTTTTTTTTTTGCAGAGACCGCAAGGAATAAAATTGCGAAAATATAATTTAATGAATTAAAAAAAAAAAAAAACTTCTTCTCTATAGAAGATTCTTTAAGTGTTTTTACAGGTTACCTCTTAGTTACAGAGCAGGTCTAGCGCTAGAATTATTGCTCTTGCTCTAACTTTCGCAGCGATACCTCACATGTGGTGCGAACACAGTTTACATATGCATGCGTGACTTGCGTATGTGTGTTCTCCCTCTACGCGTGAGCATATGGGGGGGGGGGGGGCTTTATCGCTTTTTTTCATATTACAAGGAATGTAAATGGTGTTGTACCGAGCATTTGCCCGAGTACTTGTATTCGGGTAAATGCTCCGATGTGTGACCCGATACCTGGGCAGTCAGGGGTGATCTGCGTGGCTGTGGGGGGAGTTTTTCAATAAAGCAGCTGACAGCCGCTTCTCCTCCCTCCTGTGGCTTTCAGCTGCTTTATTGAAATCTATACAGGGGGATCAGTGCTTGTAATCCCCCCCCTGTGCCTCACCGATCACCCCCTCCTCTCCGTGTTCTGCTCCCCTCCCCCTCAGTGTTCTGCTCCCCTCCCCCTCAGTGTTCTGCTCCCCTCCCCCTCAGTGTTCTGCTCCCCTCCCCCTCAGTGTTCTGCTCCCCTCCCCCTCAGTGTTCTGCTCCCCTCCCCCTCAGTGTTCTGCTCCCCTCCCCCTCAGTCCTCTGCTCCCCCCCCCCCCTCAGTCCTCTGCTCCCCCCCCCCCCTCAGTCCTCTGCTCCCCCCCCCCCCCTCAGTCCTCTGCTCCCCCCCCCCCCCCTCAGTCCTCTGCTCCCCCCCCCCCCCTCAGTCCTCTCACCTGTCCATTCAGAGAAAGGAACTGGGGAATCTGTGTCCTCGGTCCCTTTCCTTGTCTCAAAAGTGAGATGTCAAGGGTCTGTTAAGACCCCTGATATCTCACCAAAGCCCCCCAACAGGGCTGATGAATTGTAATATTTAAAAGGTTAAATTGAAAAAATTTAATTAAAACACGCACATACTCAGTCCACTACCCCCTGTACCCCCAAAATAAAGCATTGTGAAGAAAAAATAAACTACTGACACAGTCCATGCGTCATCAGAGTTGCATATTAGTGCTATTGTAATATGACTTTAAAAACAAGTATCAGAATCGGCGAGTACTTGAACATTGGTATCGGTACTTGTACTCAGTCTTAAAGTGGTATCGGTGCAACCCTAAATGTAAGTATCCTTTGTAATAGGATGGCAGGTCCTCCTTTATGGAGGATACTGGGGTTATAACTGATGGCTTCAGCCATTACTCCGGTAAATGACTTGCAAACCTTTTAGCGTGTGTGTGTATAGATGTGTACCTCTTTTCTTCTAATTTTAATGAGTGGCCACGTGTCTTGTTAAACTCCCTTCCGCAAAAACGTTTTATCCCTATTGTGTGGGGTCACCAGTATGGTATTTGTAAATTGAAATCATATCCCCCTCTTAAGCGTCTCTTCTCCAGAGAGAATAAGTACAGTGCTCGCAACCTTTCTTCATAACTAATATCTTCCAGACCCTTTATTAGCTTTATTGCCCTTCTTTGTTGCACTTCTTTGTTGCCCAGAACTGGACACTCTAGGTGCGGCCGGACCAGAGTCTTGTAGAGGTGGGAGAATTATCACTTTATCCCTGGAATAAATAAATAATAAACACACACATACCAGAACACAATAGTCTAAGTTGGTGAAGTAAAATTAGAAAAATATATATATACATAAAACTATTTTTCAGAAATAAGAAAAAAAAAAAACGATAATTGGCATGTGCGTATGTATTCACCCCCTTTGTTATGAAGCCCATAAAAAGCTCTGGTGCAACCAATTGCCTTCAGAAATCACATAATTAGTGAAATGATGTCCACCTGTGTGCAATCTAAGTGTCACATGATCTGTCATTACATAGACACACGTTTTGAAAGGCCCCAGAGGCTGCAACACCTAAGCAAGAGGCACCACTAACCAAAATGCCATGTAGGCCAAGGAACTCTCCAAACAAGTAAGGGACAATGTTGTTGAGAAGTACAAGTCAGGGTTGGTTTATAAAAAAAATAAATAAATAAATAAAAAAAAACTTCGATTATCCCTAAGAGCACCATCAAATCTCTCATAACCAAATGGAAAGAACATGGCACAACAGCAAACCTGCCAAGAGACGGCCGCACACCAAAACTCATGGACCGGGCAAGGAGGGCATTAATCGGAGAGGCAGCACAGAGACCTAAGGTAATCTTGGAGGAGCTGCAGAGTTCCACAGCAGAGACTGGAGTATCTGTACATTGGACGACAATAAGCTGTACGCTCCATAGAGTTGGGCTTTATGGCAGAGTGGCCAGAAGAAAGCCATTACTTTCAGCAAAAAATAAAATGGCAAGTTTTGAGTTTGCCAAAAGGCATGTGGGAGACTCCCAAAATGTATGGAGGAAGGTGCTCTGGTCTGATGAGACTAAAATTTAACTTTTTGGCCATCAAAGAAAACGCTATGTCTGACGCAAACCCATCACATCACCCAAAGAACACCATCCCCACAGAGAAACATGGTGGTGGCAGCATCATGCTGTGGGGGATGTTTTTCAGCAGTCAGGGCTGGGAAACTGGTCAGAGTTGAGGGAAAGATGGATGGTGCTAAATACAGGGATATTTTGAGCAAAACCTGTACCACTCTGTGTGATTTGAGGCTAGGACAGAGGTTCACCTTCCAGCAGGACAATGACCCCAAACACACTACTAAAGCAACACTTGAGTGGTTTAAGGGGAAACGTGTAAATGTGTTGGAATGGCCTAGTCAAAGCCCAGACCTCAATCCAATAGAAAATCTGTGGTCAGACTTAACGATTGCTGTTCACAAGCGCAAACCATCCACCTTGAAGGAGCTGGAGCAGTTTTGCAAGGAGGAATGGGCAAAAATCCCAGTGGTAAGATATGGCAAGCACATAGAGACTTGTCCAAAGCGACTTGGAGCTGTGATGGTCGCAAAAGGTGGCTCTACAAAGTATTGCCTTTAGGGGGGTGAATAGTTATGCACATTGACTTTTTCTGTTATTTTGTCCTATCTGTTGTTTGCTTCACAATTTAAAAAAAAAAAAAATCATCAAAGTTGGCATGTTCTGTAAATTAAATGATGCAAATCCACACACAATCCATGTTAATTCCTGGTTGTGAGGCAACAAAACATGAAAAATGCCAAGGGGGGTGAATACTTTTGCAAGGCACTGTACGTATTGCAGTCAGCAACTGGTTTTAATATAACTTTACCACAACAGGGCACTTGTATATAACACAGTATTGGCAAAAGATGTGCATTTGTGACCGCAGTTCACCTACAAAGATCAGGAGCATTGCATGCATGCCTGCCCTTAAACCATTACGATCACTTATAGTTGTGCCTATGAGTAATCTATCTAACCTTCTGTGCACTGAACATTCTGTGTGTGACAATTGCATAAATACATGTACTGATCCTCCTCCTTCCTTTGCATTGTGCCAAGGTTTACATTTGTGATAGCTGTTATTGGCCATCACAGTGATCACAAGGTACAGAGCTACTCCAATTTGGCTGTGTTTTTACTTGTGATGTTGAATGACAGCACCCCCTGACCAGCCGTTTTCCTACAATGACCATTCAGTAGGTAGGTAAAGAGGATCTTCACCCTGGAAAAAAATTAAAAGCTAGCAGATACAAATACTGTAGTTGCTGACTGTGAAGTTTATTAACACTTACCTATTTTTGGATGGAACTCTGCTTTTAATATACTTTTTTCTAAGGGTTTTTTTTTTTCCCCTTTCTATTTAGTTAGGCCTCGCTAGTTTAATCTCTTTGGAAAAAAAAAAGGGGGGGGGGCACCGAACCCCGGTAATCTTAACTTATTTGTTCAGGTAGATTTCCCCCTCTCAAAGGTTGCCTACCCCTGATCTAGGGTACCTTTTGGCTACACAGCCAGCCCACTTGTTGCCATTGTGGGGAAAAGTGCATACTATTGAACACTTGAAAGTTTTTCAGACTTTTTCCTTTCTACGCCACTAATTCCTCCTGGGTGTGAGTATGGTGGCCAGGGTGACCCAGGAAATGTGTCTGGCACTATTGGAGGATCTACAGTACTTGAAATGATGATTCCAAGACCTACCGATGAGCTTTGGGAAAGGTTGTCCTTGGAGTTCTAGGGAAAAGACATAGTTTGCATGGGGGCCCTCCTTGTTTTGGTGCATGTTGTCACCCTCTTCTCCCAGATTTGAGCCAGAGCGTTGCTTACACACCTCAGGATGACTTTTCCATCAATGAATGGTGAATCTCCCGGGAGCAGTTAACCTTTGAAATTCTTTTTCCAGTGCATAGTTACAACTTTTTCAACTACTGTCTACACTTTTACTCATAGCCCTATGGACGTAGTTGAGCTCCAATTTAATAGTGTTTTTTAATTTGACTCCAAGGTGTATACAATTTTATATATGGATATTTTTGACTTTTTTCCTACAAGAGCGCTGCCTTAGTTTTTGTGTATCCTGTGTTCCATTTTCCAGTGGTTGGCGGCTGCTCTGGGTGTCAGTTTTATTCCTATACACCTTCCAATTCACTTTCGGGTTGAGCGCTTTAGGAATTTGGTGTTTGTTCTTTGATTTCTGTTGAACGGTATTTTGTTAGTGTTTCTTGTACAGTGTCAACTGAACGTGTAACCTGGTATCATGGCATTAGAAAAATATAACTGCTATGGCAATAGATACAGCGGGTAAAATAAAAGTATTTAACACGTCACCATGTTTCTAGGTAAATAGATTTCTAAAGGTGCTATTGAAATGGAATTTTCACCACATGTCGGTAACAACCCATGCAATGAATCCATACATACAAAGAAATCAAAACAAATAAGTTTGGAAATTTAAAGGGGTTGTAAATCCTCGTGTTTTTTCACCTTAATGCATCCTATGCATTAAAGTGAAAAAACTTCTGACGCTGATCGCCCCTGCGGTCTGCCTGCTGTTTTCGGCTCTTGATTGGATAGATTGATAGCGGCGCAGTCATTGGCTCCTGCTGCTGTCAATCAAACCCAATGACGCCGGGCCAAGTCCGGCATTCTGTGTCTAGATGCAAATGCTGGACTCGGGAGCGCCCCCGCAACCCCCAGGGAGAGTGCTTCTCCCAGGGGGTTTACTAATGTGAGGAGCCGCTGGAGGACCCCAAAAGATGATGATCAGGGCCCCACACTTTTATAAAAAAAAAAACAAAAAAAAAAAAACACGACGGTTTACAAACCCTTTTATTATCTGTAATAAAATGGAATGATGCAGGGGAAAGGTGATGGACACATAAAGGTGCAAAAAGGCATTGCCGAGACACCAGCTGAAAGCTATCAGTAATTAGCAATCCTGCTCTTTGTCAGTGCAAATTAATTTCAGCTGTTTGTCTCAACTGATGGCCTATAAAAAGGTGTTACACAAGAAACCTCTCATAATAGGGTAAAAAAAAAAAAGCTCTCCAGACCTTTGCAGCCTTATTGTTGCAAAACATACTGATGGCATTAATTTACAGAAGTATTTCTAAACTTCTGAATGTTCCAGTGAGCACTGTTGGAGCCATAATCCGGAAGTGGAGAGAAGATCATTTCACCATAAACCAGCCACAACCAGGTTCTCCTTGCAGGGTTTCTGTCAGAAGAGTGAAAAAAATCAGTTGTCCAAGAACCACTTGTGGTGAGCTTCAGAAAGACCTGGAATAAGCAGGTACAATTGTTTCAAAGAGAATAAATAATGCATTTAACCGCCATGGCCTGTATGCATGCTCACCACGTAAGACTCCATCCATTGCTGAAGAAAAAGCATGTTGAAACTAGGGCTGGGAAAAAAATCAATTTAAATCTTGAATCGAGTTGAGAGGTCAAATCGATTCAAAATTTAAGCAAATCGATTTTTTTAGATTTTTTTTTTTTTTTTTTCACCGCGCCGGTCCGGAGGCGCTGCGGGCATGAGTTTTTAGGCGAGGCCGCGGCTTCGGCCTAGTCCGCGGCTACGGCCGGACGCCGCGGACTCGCCTAAAAACTCATGCCCGCAGCGCCTCCGGACCGGCGCGGACACCGCGCCGGGCCTGAAGAGCTGCGGGCAAGGAGTTTTTAGGTGAGGCCGCGGCTTCGGCCTAGTCCGCTAGGCCGGACGCCGCGGACTAGGCCGAAGCCGCGACCTCGCCTAAAAGCTCATGCCCGCAGCGCCTCCGGACCGGCGCGGATACCGCGCCGGGCCTGAAGAGCTGTGGGCAAGGAGTTTTTAGGTGAGGCCGCGGCTTCGGCCTAGTCCGCTAGGACAGGCGCGGTTTCCAAAAAAAAAAAAAAAAATTCGAATCGTGAATCGAGTTTTTTTTAAGAAAATCTCCCAGCCCTAGTTGAAACTCGTTTAAAGTTTACTGCACAACATTTAGACAAGCCTGTGAAATACTGGGGGAATATAGTCTGGTCAGATGAGACCAAAATTGAACTCTTTGGATGCCATATTTCACACCATGTTTGGAGGTCAAATGGCACTGCACATCACCCCAAAACACCCCCATAACAACAGTGAAGTTTGGAGGTGGGAAAATCATGGTGCGGGGCTGTTTTTTCAGCAATACGGTACTGGCAAACTTCATTTCATAGAAGCAAGGATGAGTAGAAAAATGTACCAAGACATTCTTGATAAAAAATCTGCTGCCACCTACCAGGATGATGAAGATGAAATGACGGACATTTCCGCAAGATCCCAAACACAAAGCCAAGATAACTCTCAATTGGTTTCAAAGAGAGGAAAATGCAGCTGCCAATTGCCTGACTTGAATCTGATAGAAAATCTATGGAAAGAACTAAAAAGTTCATAGAGGCCCACGGAACCTTCAAGATTTCAAGACTGGAAGAATGGGCCAAAATCGCACCTGAGTAATGCAAGTGACTAGTTTCTCCATACAGGAGGCGTCTTGAAGCTGTCCTTACCAACAAAGGATTTTGTGCCAAGTCTTAAATACATTTCAGTTAGCGTGTTCAATGCATTTTCCCTGTGTCCTTTTTTATTTTTTTACACATAACTTAATTTCTAAACTTATTTGTTTTTGGTTTCTTTGTATGGATTGCATGGGTTGTTACCGACGTGGTGAAAACTTCATCATTAGCTCCTTTTAGAAATCTATTTACCTAGAAAAATGGTGACTTGTTCAATACTTATTTTACCCACTGTATTTTCTGCTGAAAGCATGCATGTAGGATGGGAGGCTGACAGTTGTGGAGATGTCAGAGGCACCAAACCAAAGATGTCCTTAAAAATCCACTGCAAAGCTTAATGTTGACTGTATACATGCTGGCTGGTTAATTCTGAGAAAACATTTGTTTGTCTTTGCCAGGGGTTGAATTTGGCGCACGAATGATTACAATTGACGGCAAGCAGATAAAGCTTCAGATTTGGGACACAGTAAGTACATATTCAAAACCTTTTATGTATGAAATGTATTCTAATTTTTAAAGAACTCTTTTTGAAAACACTAGGTTATTTATGTAACGAGGGAGTACAAATACTACCTCCCAAAACCTCTTTAGCTTTCATAGCTAATGGGCAGATTAGGAGACCTAATGGGAATATCCCACTGAGGATTTCACTGTGCATGCACTTCTGGTGAGCACTGTTGCCTTTCCCTAGCTATATTTTTCCCCCATACACCACACCAGTGCAGAGTGACTAAGTTTTATATTACTGCTTTGTAGAAAAAACTTCTGTTCCTTCTGTTCCTTCTGTTCCTTCTGTTCCTTCTGTTCCTTCTGTTCCTTCTTTCCTTCCTTCTGTTCCTTCTTTCTGTTCCTTCTTTCCTTCCTTCTGTTCCTTCTTTCCTTCTTTCTGTTCCTTCTTTCCTTCCTTCTGTTCCTTCGTTCCTTCCTTCCCTGCACTTCTTCTCCACTGTAGCACGCTATCGCTCTCCCAACACCACAGTATTCCAGCAGCCAACCGTAATCCACTGTGTCTGAAGCTCTCCATAATCCGACAGCCCTTGGACCAATAAGGCCTCAAGCACACTGGACGTTTTTACAGCTGCTCCTTGGGGCATCTGATTTTATTTTTTCCTGCCTCTAAACTCCCCCTGCATGTTAGCCTATGTGGCCTGTAGAATTTTAGCAGCATTTAGGGCAGGGGAAAAAACACTTCCAGCAAGTCCAGAAGCCATAGGACTTGAGCAGAAAAAAAACGCTTGACACTACTAAAAGCTGCTAAGCATGTTTGGCGCTTGAGCATTAATTCATTTTGGCCAGAATAAATGAGAAATTTGCAAGCGTCAGGCGTTTCTTCTGCAACGCTGTTGGCTTCTAGGGGAGTTAAATAAACATCCTGTGTGCATGAGGTCTAAAGCTGAATTCCAGGAATTTAGCAACTTAAAAAAAAAAATTGCAGGCATACTATAAGTTATGTCCAGTCAGGTGCATGCCACTTTCTGGACTTATCCCTATTCTTTACATCTGACAGGTGTCTTGCACTCCCGGAGGATTTACTTGGAGCTGTGGGAGGAGAGAAGCACACAGAGTAGCTATGCTCGTCCCTCTACTCTGCTGCCCATTAACGGAAGCCTTTGTATTTTATGATTGAGTTCATATAATACAAAGGCTTCTATGAGTAGGGAGGAGGTGAGAGGCAGGCATAGCAGCTGCATCAACTCTACACTTGGAGTGAGTCATCTTCCTGGAGCACAATAAACCTGTCAGATGTAAATTAAAGAAGTAAGTTCAATGAGACAGGCTCCTCATTGGACTTATCTCAAAGTATGCCTGCACTTTTTACAGAGTTGTAGATTTCACCTCTGTCAATGATCAGAGATGAGATGCTCCTGTGTACCTAGGACCCCTTGGTTTTCTTTCGGCTAGAATCAGGAGTGGTCCTGGCATTGCTGGTATTGCAAGTGTAACTGGGGCAGAGGGATTCTTTAGAAACACTATCATTTTGCCCATCCAAGGTAAAAGGACAGTCTCTTTAACCACTTCATTCCTCAGTGTGACTTTTAAATGCCACTGGGATATTGGTTATTCATCCTAGTGACATTTTTAAAATTGTACCCCATCTGTGAGTACCGACGAAGATGTAGGCTGGAATCTGCCGGCATCCAGCACTAAGCCCTGGGACTAAAATGATCAGCTGCTAGGCTTTCAGATGCTTTTACAAATCGCTCCATAGGAATGAATGTAAAACCGAATGCTTTTATTTTCTGTTTACATCAGAAGTGTAGTGACTTCAGGCCACTCCCATTCGTACAGAGATGGAGAGATATATTTTCCTAAAGGAAAAAAAAGATAATTCTTCCCTCCCAAATGAATCACCAGGTCCCAATAATGCTGTTGGATGATCTCTATGATATTTGCGTTCACTGCACAAGCATCATCTGCTTATGTAAGTGATTGCTATGTCATTAGAATTATCTTTAAGTCACCGTTGTGCTGATCTGTGCCCTGATCAACCGGGCTTAATCTTTTTCTTCTCTTCACAATGTAGGCAAATCACCCCCGTGCATGTTGCAAAGTAGTATTTAAAGGCGGGATGAAGACCCTCCTAAAGTATAACACACACTCGCTGAGCGCTGTATTAGGTACACCTGTTCAATTGTTTCTTAACACAGATTTCTAATCAGCCAATCACATCGCAGCAACTCAGTGCATTTAGGCATCTAGACATGGTGAAGATGAATTGCGCTGAAGTTCAAACTGGGCATCGCAATGGGGGGAAAAAGGGGGATTTAAGTGACTTTGAACGTGGCATAGTTGTTGGTGCCAGACAGGCTGGTCTAAGTATTTGAAAAAATGCTGATCTACTGGGATAATCCCACACAAGCATCTTTATAGAGTTTACAGAGAATGATCCGAAAAAGAGAAAATATCCAGTGAGCGGCAGTGGTGTGAACGAAAATGCCCTGTGGAGGTCAGAGGAGAACGGGCAGACTGGTTTGAGATGATAGAAAGGCAACAGTAACTCAAATAACCACTCATTACAACAAAGGTATGCAGAATACTATCTCTGAACACACAACGCATTGAATCTTGAAGCAGATGGGCTACAGCAGCACAAGACCACACTGAGTGCCACTCCTGTCTGTGAAGAACAGGAAACACAGGCTACAATTCACACAGGCTCACCAAAATTGGGCAATAGAAGATTTGGAAAAAGTTGCCTGGTCCGATGAGTCTCGATTTTTCAGCTGCAACATTCAGATTGGAGGGTCAGAATTTGGCATAAACAACATGAAAGCATGGATCCATCCCGCCTTGCATCAACGGTTCAGGCTGGTGGTGGTGGTATAATGGTGTGAGGGATTTTTTTCTTGGCACACTTTGGGCCCCTTGGTACCAACTGAACATTGTTAAAACACCATGGCCTACCTGAGCGTTGTTCCTGACCATGTCTATCCCTTTATGACTACAGTGTACCCATCTTCCGATGGCTACTTCCAGGAGCATAATGCACCAAAGCTCACATTATCTCAAACTGGTTTCTTGAACATGACAATGAGTTCACTGTACTCCAACGGACTTCACAATCGCCAGATCTCAATTCAATAGAGCACCTTTGGGCCAAAATCTCTGGGGAATGTTTCAAACACCTTGTTGAATCTATGCCACAAAGAATTAAGGCAGTTCTGAAGGGAAAAGGGGGGTCCAACCTCGTACTAGCAAGGTGTGCCTAATAAAGTGGCCGATGAGTGTATGTGTCCAAATTTGCTACCAAATAAAGCCATAAAGTGGGAGTCCGGCGACCAATCTTCTTCTTTTTTTTTTTTTTTTTTTTTTTGGTAATTGAGACACTTTGCTAATCCCAAAATAATACTCAGTTTGGGTGTAATATTTCCGCCTCTGTCTGTTTTCGTACTGAAGAATAACTTTAAAAATGATGCTGGCTGTTTCCATCTTGCTTGTGGGCATGTGAAGCCCACAAGCATTGATTTCCTGGATGCGGTGAATGCTGTTCATTCACATGCATGATCATTGTTTCCGCACTGAATCTTGGGAAACCTGACACTAAGCTCCCAGGAGACAGTGCGGCGCTGGGGAAAGGCAATAAACACGCCTACTCCCATGGGAGGAGAGACAGGAAGTGCCACAATAAAGTACAATATAAAGGTAATTACAGCGATAGAAAAATTTTTCGTGCGGCATTTGGACATCTATGCAATTAACTGAAGGGGGTAAGATTAAGTTAAAAATTTGAGTGGAACCCCGCCTTAAGGCTGCATTTACACTTTCACGAGTGTTGTTCTTGTGGGAGCAAGTGATTTTGGTTGAGCAATTTGCATGAAATTATATATGTGTCACATAGGCCAAGCCCATACACTTTTTTTTTTTTTTTTTAAATGGCTGCCCTATGCACAACAAGGCAAAATTGCATCATGTTTGGAGCGCATATCATGTGGTGTGCAGTGTTTGTCACAAGATTTAAAATCGTGTCGATTCTGCCCGTGATTCCAAATCGAAATGTGTGGAGCCTAAAAGATAAAATGTGGAGGATGGAAACATTGCAAAAACTTAAAGTGAAGTTACTCATTCACCTCCATGACATAAACACGTGTAAACGGCGGCACTGCAAAGTCTCTGCTTTTTTTTTTTTTTTTTTGCAAACTATTTTGCCGCAAAGGCTTTTCGCCTAGAACATACATATACAGTAGGAGTAGAAACATTTTTTTCTTCAACCTGGTCTATGCAACTGACTGTTGATTCCTAAAACCTTATTAACTTCCTCAGATGATTTGACAACAGCACCACCTGCTGGTGAATCATATAGTATGCATGTTAACTTAGGCAGGACACAAGAACACAGTGCCATAAAAAAGAAGGCAAAGCTTGGCCTTTTCAGATGCCCTCACTTTTTTAAAGAGAGAGTGATTAACTTAACTTATCAGATGTAAATTTGTGGGGATTTTTCTTTTATTTCCAGGCAGAACACTAGGCCAAATCCTTCAAATATTGTATATTATTCAACATGAACTCCACAACCATAATTCTCAGCATTCACCCACCATTTAACGCACTTTTTTTTTTTTTTTTGTGCTTACCTTCAAACAAGGTAACTGGATATTCCTAGCTATTGCTTCCAATACAGGTGATACTCGAAAAATTAGAATATCGTGCAAAAGTTAATTTATTTCACTAATGCAACTTAAAAGGTGAATCTAATATATGAGATAGACTCATTACATGCAAAGCAAACTAGTTCAAGCTGTGATTTGTCATAATTGTGATGATTTATGGCTTACAGCTCATGAAAACACCAAATCCACAATCTCAGAAAATTAGAATATTGTGAAATGGTGCAATATTCTAGGCTCAAAGTGTCCCACTCTAATCGGCTAATTAAGCCAGAACAACTGCAAAGGGTTCCTGAGCCTTTAAATGGTCTCTCAGTCTGGTTCAGTAGGAATCAAAATCATGGGAAAGACTGCTGACCTGACAGTTGTGCAGAAAGCCATCATTGACACCCTCCTTAAGGAGGGAAAGCCTCAAAAGGTAATTGCAAAAGAAGTTGGATGTGCTGTATCAAAGCACATTAATAGAACGTTATGTGGAAGGAAAAGGTGCACAAGCAGCAGAGATGACCGCAGCCTGGAGAGGATTGTCAGGAAAAGGCCATTCAAAAGTGTTGGGGTTTTTCACAAGGAGTGGACTGAGGCTGGAGTCTGTGCATTAAGAGCCACCACACACAGATGGATCCTGGACATGGGCTTTAAATGTCGTATTCCTCTTGTCAAACCACTCCTGAACAACAAACAATGTCAGAAGCGTCTTTCCTGGGCTAAAGAAAAACAGACCCGGTCTGTTGCTCAGTGATCCAAAGTCCTCTTTTCTAATGAGAGCAAATTTTGCATCTCATTTGTAAACCAAGGACCCAGAGTATGGAGGAAGAATGGAGAGGCACTCGCTGCAAGATGCTTGAAGTCCAGTGTGAAGTTTCCACAGTCTGTGTTGATTTGGGCTGCCATGTCATCTGCTGGTGTTGGTCCACTGTGCTTCATTAAGTCGAGGGTCAACGCAGCCGTCTACCAGGAGATTTTGGAGCACTTCATGCTTCCTTCCGCAGACAAGCTCTATGGGGATGCTGACTTCATTTTCCAGCAGGACTTGGCACCTGCCCACACTGCCAAAAGCACCAAAACCTGGTTCAATGACTGTGGGATTACTGTGCTTGATTGGCCAGCAAATCCCCTGACCTGAACCCCATAGAGGATCTATGAGGCATTGCCAAAAAGATGAGACATGAGAGCAAACAATGCAGAACAGCTGAAGGCCGCTATTGAAGCATCCTGGTCTTTCATAACACTCAGTGCCACAGGCTGATGGCTTCCATACCACGCTGCATTGAGGCAGTAATTGGTGCAAAAGGGGCCCAAACCAAGTACTGAGTACATATGCATGCTTATACTTTTCAGAGGTCCGATATTCTATGTACAATCCTTGTTTTATTGATTGCATGTAATATTCAAATTTTTTGAGATTGTGGATTTGGGGTTTTCATGTGCTGTAAGCCACAATCACAATTATGACAAATCATGGCTTGAACTAGCTTGCTTTGCATGTAATGAGTCTATCCCGTATATTAGTTTCACCTTTTAAGTTGCATTAGTGAAATAAATGAATTTTTGCGCAATATTCAAATTTTTTGGGTATTACCTGTAATGCTTGAAATTGTGCAGTGTGTTTTGATCTATCTATGGGCTGGCTGATTTTACAAAAGTCGATCTCGATCGAATTCTGTATACAGCCAGTGTTAATTTTGGCAGCAAATTTCGATTTAGTTTTAGTCTAAAGGGCCGTACACACGATCGGACTTTTTAACAACAAACATGCAAATTAGCTGTTTTGGAGCAACATCCGACCGTGTGTACGCTCCATCGGACAAACTTTTTCTATTTCCATCGGACTTTTGTTGGCTGTGCAAACGGACAAACTTTCCGGCAACAAAAGTCAGATGGAGCAAAGTCGGACTTTTGTACAAACTACAGTACGCAGCCGCGAGAATGTTTCCAACGCGATCCGATCGTGCTGGTTCTCTGCGACAGTGTACTGTACATCTCGTGCTGGCTGCAATAGGAAAAACACATTTTCCTACTGCGGCAAGGGAATTCCCCTCTGGGGGAATACCAGGCCCTTCGGTCTGGTATGAATATTAACGGGAACCCCCTACGCCGAAAAAAACGGCGTGGGGTCCCCCCCCCCCAAATCCATACCAGACCCTTATCCGAGCACGCAGCCCGGTCAGGAAAGGGGGTGGGGACGAGCGAGCGCGCCCCCCCCCCCCCCCCCCGAGCCAAACCAGGCCGCATGCCCTCAACATGGGGGGTGGGTGCTTTGGGGGAGAGGGCGCCCTGCGGCCCCCCCACCCCAAAGCACCTTGTCCCCATGTTGATGAGGACAAGGGCCTCTTCCCGACAACCCTGGCCGTTGGTTGTCAGGGTCTGCGGGCGAGGGGCTTATCGGAATCCGGGAGCCCCCTTTAATAAGGGGGCCCCCAGATCCTGGCCCCCACCTATGTGAATGAGTATGGGGTACATCATACCCCTACCCATTCACCTAGGGGAAAAAAGTGTCAATAAATAAAACACACTACACAGGTTTTAAAATTAATTTTATTAGGCAGCTCCGGGGTCTTCTTTCGACTTCGGGGGACTTCTTCCAACTTCGGGGGTCGTCTTCCGTATCCGGGGGTCTCTCCGGCGTCTTCTCCCGGTGTCTGGATCTTCTGACGGCTCCACCGCTATCTTCTCCCGCTCTTTTGCTAGCGGTGGCCCGGACCTCTGGATCATCTTCTTCCCTCTTCTCTTCTTCCGATCTTGACACGACGCTCTCTCCAGCTGGAATGGTCTCTGAGCGCTCCGCGATGGACTTATATAGGCGGTGACCCCGCCCCCTATGAGGTCAGAGTCTCGGGGCATGCTGGGACTGTGATCTCATAAGGGGGCGTGGTCATGTCATCCTATGACCATGCCCCCTATGACCTTACAGTCCCAGCATGCCCCGGGACTCTGACCTCATAGGGGGGCGGAGTCACCGCCTATATAAGTCCATCGCGGAGCGCTCAGACCATTCCAGCTGGAGAGAGTGTCGCGTCAACATCTCTGGAAGAGAAGAGGGAAGAAGACGATCCAGATGTCCGGGCTCTTCCGCTGGCAAAAGAGCAGAAGATAGCGGAGGAGCCCGGCAGAAGGAAGAAGGCACCGGAGAAGAACTAGAGAGCGCGGAAACGACACCGGACAGAGGGAGAAGATGCCGGAGAGACCCCCGACTTCGGAAGAAGACCCGGAGCTGCCTAATAAATTAATTTTAAAACCTGTGTAGTGTGTGTTTGTTTGTTGACACTTTTTTCCCTAGGTGAATGGGTAGGGGGCCGGGATCTGGGGTCCCCCTTATTAAAGGGGGCTCCCCCCAAGCACCCCCCCCCCCCATGTTGAGGGCATGTGGCCTGGTACGGCTCGCTCGTCCCCACCCCTTTTCCTGACCGGCCGGGCTGCGTGCTCGGATAAGGGTCTGGTATGGATTTGGGGGGACCCCCACGCCGTTTTTTTTCGGCGTAGGGGGTTCCCCTTAATATCCATACCAGACCGAAGGGCCTGGTATTCCCCCAGAGGGGAATTCTCTCTCGCGCTCGCTGCAGTAGGAAAACGTGTTTTTCCTATTGCAGCCAGCACGAGATGTACAGTACACTGTCGCCGAGAACCAGCACGATCGGCGTAGGGGGTTCCCCTTAATATCCATAACAGACCTAAGGGCCTGGTATGCCCCTGGAGGGGAACCCATGCCGGTTTTTTATTTAAAATTTGGCGCGGTGTTCCCCCTCAGGATTCATACCAAACACAGTGCCTGGCATTGGCGGGGATCCAACTAGGATCCCCGCACCCGTTTCAACCCGGCTCACAAGGTGTCAATCTCGCCAATAAAAGTGGCGAGATTCACACAATATCAGACAACAATACAGAAGTTGACCTAAGGGTGGTGGTAAAGAGCTGAAAAACCACGTGATATGGTGAAAGTTGGCTGGAAAAGTCCTGTCGTCTGTATGCAAGACAAACTTTTGGGCAACGCCCTTTGTACAAACTTTCCCTTGGATTTTTGTACAAAGTCCTATCGTGTGTATGGGGCTTAAGTCTTAGTCTTAGGACTAAAATGGCATTTTAGTTTTAGTCCCATTTTAGTCTTCTGCAATTGTTTTAGTTTTAGTCAACTAAATCTTCAGTACATTTTAGTCGACTAAAATCCTAATGGGTGTAATTCAATTGTAATGCGTTAGTTAACAATTCTATACAATTTGCAAACTTATATACTGCTGGAGTGAAAAATCTAATATGTTATTTATTATAACATTGAGGTGTGAACATGCACAACAGACCAGTGTTAATTTTGAAGTCAAATTTCAATTTAATTTTAGTCTCTTTTTTGACTTAAATGCCATTTTAGTTTTGAGTCACTTCAGTTTTAGGTTTAGTTTAGTCATATTTTAGTTGACTAAAACAATAATTTAGTCGACGAAATTAACACTGGCATACAACCTGTCTTTTTTTTTTTTGCACTCGATTAGTACCACTGGCTATAGGTGGCAACGCTGATCAGTGTATTCTGATGACAGGGAACTCTCTGCTGTCAGAATACAATAGCACCGCAGGAGGGATTCCCCCATTAAAACTAAATGCGTTGATGGGGGGAATCAACTCCTTCTCCTCCCTCCCCCCTCCTTCCTCTTCATTATTCATCAATTTTTCTACTTGATTGGAGTCCACCTGTGCTAAATTTCAGTTGATTGGACGTTATTTGGAAAGACGCACACCTGTCTATATAAGGTCCCACAGGTAACGGTGCATGTCAGAGCACAAACCAAGCCAATGAATTGCCTGTAGAGCTCTGGGACAGGATTGTAACGTGGCACAGATCTGGGGAAAGGTACAGAAAAATGTCTGCAGTATTGAAGGTCCCAATGATCACACTGGCCTCCATCATCCATAAATGGAAGAAGTTTGGAACCACTAGGACTCTTCCTAGTGCGGGCCGTCCAGCCAAACTACGTGATCAGAGGAGAAGGGCCTTAGGCAGGTGACCAAGGACCCGATGGTCACTCTGACAGAGCTCCAGCGTTTCTCTGTGGACAGAGGAGAACCTTCCAGAAGAACAACCATCTCTGCAGCACTCCAATCAGGCCTGTATGGTAGAGTTGCCAGACGGAAGCCACTCCTCATTAAAAGGCACATAAGTCCGCCTTGAGTTTGCCAAAAGGCACCTGAAGGACTCTGACCATGAGAAACAAAATTCTCTGTTCTGTGAAAGATTAAAACCCTTTAGCCTGAATGTCAAGCGTCCTGTCTGGAGCAGACCAGGCACCGCTCATCACCTGGCCAATGCCATGCCTACAGTGAAGCATAGTGGTGGCAGCATCATGCTGTAGGGATATTTATTCAGCAGCAGGAACTGGGGGACTAGTCAGGATTCGAGGGAAAGATGAATGCCGCAATGTACAGAGACCTCTTTGATTAAAACCTGATCCAGAACATTCTGGACCTCAGGCTGGGGCAAAGGTTCACCTTTAAATAGGACAACGACCCTAAGCACACAGCCAAGATAACAAAGGAGTGGCTGCAAGACCACTCTGAATGTCCTTGAGTGGCCCAAACTTGAACCTGATTGAACATCTCTGGAGAGATCTTAATATGGCTCTGCACCGACACTCCCCATCCAACCTGATGGAGCTTGAGAGGTCCTGCAAAGAAGAATGGGAGAAACTGCCCAAAAATAAGTGTGCCAAGCTTGTAGCATCATACTCAAAAAGATTTGAGGCTGTAATTGGTGCTAAAGGTGCTTCAACAAAGTATTGAGCAAAGGCTGTGAATACTTATGTACATGGGATTTTTTTCCGTTTTTATTTTTAATTTGCAAAGATTTCAAACAAGCTTGTTTCATGTTGTCATTATGGGGTATTGCTTGTAGAATTTTGAGGAAAATATTTTGAAATGAGGCTGTAACATAACAAAATTAGGAAAAAGTGAAGCGCTGTGAATACTTTCCGGATGCACTGTTTATTAAGTCTGGGGGGTTTGACTAACTTTCAGACCGTTTTAATGTGTGCAAAAATGAAAAAATGGCTCATGTCAAAATTGTGCTTGTACACTACAGTAGTTGTAAACCCACCAAAAAAAAAACCCTGCAAGACAACTTCGATGGAAGTCCCGGCACACTGCTCTGCCCCGCAACATGTCTCCTGGAGTTATTTTTGGGTATCGTGGGCTCCGGCGCTGTGAGCCGAGATCAAGTCACTCCCCTGCAACTTCACGACCGAGCCATTGCTTCAGTGCGCATGTGCCGATGACGGCACATGCTGATACAGGGGATATTTCCTATACTGTGCAGGTTTTGGAGATAGCGGTAGCTACAGATAAGCCTTATTATAGGCTTACCTGTAGCGAAAAGTGGCCTGTAAGGGTTTAATACCACTTTAACAGGTTAGGCGTGAAGGGTATTTAAACTTTCCCTTCTTTCCTCCAGACTGTTCATATGCTATTCCTGAAGTCTGTATGCTTTATCCCCCAGACCTTTGACCATTTTTGTTGTCTGTTTCTGGACTCGTTCTACCTCATCAATATCTTTTTTGTAAGTGAGTATCTTTTTGTAAGTGAGGTCTCCAGAACTGGATACAGTATTCTAAATAAGGTCTCGCTAAAGATCTATGTAGGGAAATCAGGACCTCCTTCCTCCTGCTGGTGATGCATCCTACAATTCTATTTGCTTTTCCAACTGCCTGGTCACATTGTTTGCTCATTTTGCAATCATCTGAAATAAGTACCCCCGAATCTTGTTCCTCTGTCGTGCTGGCTAACAATGTACCCCCAATGTTGTAATCTACCAAGAGATTAATTTTTCCCTAGGTGCATTATGTTACATTTAAAAACATTGGAATTTCTACTGCTTTTGACCACAAATGACAAATCATGTTCCATGTTAGATGACACCCCTCGGTCATCAACCAATACGGATCTTTAAAATGTATGTAAGGGCAAAACAAGTTTTGATTATTTTTTTTGTGTGTGTTTTTTTTTTTTTCTCTCTCTTCTCTTCTCTGGTGACCATTGCACTGAGATGCAGCAAGATGAACACCCTTCTAAATTTTAAAGTTGTCATAATGTTCTTTTTTTTTTTACTAAAACGAGTGTGCAGAATCTGGTGCAGCTCTCCATAGAAACCAATCAGCTTCCAGGTTTGTTGCTAAAGTTAGAAGATGATTGGTTACCATGCACTGCTGCACCAGATTTGATTGCCCCAGTTTTAGTAAATCTCTTCCAATGTTCCGATGGGGAGAAAGGGTCTGGTGACAACTAAGATGGGAATCCCCCTCACTTCTGGGATATTTTCTCTTACTTTCTCTTAGAGGTTTGGGATGCTAGCTAAGCCAGCTGCTGTATAGCCATGCATTTAACCACAATGCCTCATTTGTTTTGTTTTGTTTTTTATCCTAGAAAGTTAGACACTTTTCCTTCAGCTCTGCTAAAAAGTCTGACTATATCTTATGCTAGTCTTTTGTTTACATCACAATCCTTTGTGTTCAGTGTGCAGTTCTGTTTTCTCATTTACATGCATTTGTAATGTATTTGCTGTGCAATCCTTTTGAAGGTATTTATGCATTTACATGTATTTGCGATAAATTCCTGGGCATTCCTAAGCAAAAAACTGCAGCATGCTATACTTTCCATCATTTCTGCATATAGGTTCATAGTGCATTTAAAATCGCATTCGATTGCATCTTGTGTAAACGAGTTCTTAATATATTTTATTATAATTATATTTATTAATTATACACCACAGATCTCATCTTCGATGATTTCAAGACTTCAAATTATGCTAAATAGCTATTCAGATCGGTGTATCCTCTGCAATAGTTTTGGAGGTCTTACTCCAACCCCACTGGAGTAGCCTGGAATTTGACCTTTTGGGCAGTGGGCTGTGCATTTTGACATTTTCCAAGATCTTTGTGCGCTTTGTTGGTTTACTGTAGATGCCGAACACTCTATAAAATTCCAGAGCCTTGGCACAGCCTCTGGTGACCCAGTGTCTGAAAACTCACATAGCAAGTAGGCCTCTGGATGTAACCAGGGGCTCTGGGCTCTGCATTGTTGTGTCTTTTCAGGACTTTGTGTGCTGTTGGCTGCAGAGCCCTCTCTAGGTCCAGACTTGTAGCTCAACCTTTGGAGTTGCCCAGTCTGAAGACTTGCTCATTGAGTAAGGTTGGTTGGGCTGAAGCTATGGGAGCTACCACACAGTTGGTACCATTGGGCACCATTTTAAAAATCCAGCCACTGCAATCATACAGCAGTAGAGGTTAAAGTGGTCTTCCACTGTATAAAACTTTTTATTTATTTTTTTTTGTTGCCAAATGCCAAAGATTATGACTTGCACATATATAACTCACTTTTTCCGTTTTGCTTGATTAATGATGTCCATTTTCTTTTAAAAAATGAACTTTTACATTTTCATAGAGATTGTTTTCATCTTGCCTGTGGACATGTGAAGCCCACAGGCATCCTCTTCCAGGATACGGTGCTGCTGATTGACCAGCACGCACCACCCGTTCTATCCCCGATCTCGCGCATGCGCAGTAATCTTTAATCGGAGCACCATCAACTGCTCAGGTTTCCATCACAACGGGCGTCGGAAGTCCCGCCCCGTTGTGATGGCAACCTAGCCCTCGGCGATGCCCAACTGACTCCTGGGAAATGATGATGCACATCTCCCAGGAGCAGTAGCGAGCGGAGACGCTGAGGGAAATGACGTCAGTAGCCCAGACACTGGAAGAGGCAGATTTCGAGGGACCACCTAGCAACAGGGAAAAAAAGGTAAGTAAAAAAAAAAAAAAATTTTTTTTCTCCCAATTTATTTTTTTTTTTTACTTGATTTCATGCACATTTTATTAATTTTTTTTTTTTTTTTTTTTTTTTTTTTTTTGGGGTGGAACACCACTTTAAAGCTGAAGGAGCTTAGTACTCACCTCATATGTTAGGTGGAGTGTTGCGCAGTCTGATCTACTTTTGCTGCCATTCAGCCTAGAGGAAGAATCTTCCCACTGCTGCTCCTGCAAGGAAACCCTTCATAGATCAACTGATCTCCAGTCCTATTCCACTGCCAGCCTTCAATGACTTGGTCACCTCTAGCCATTGGAAACCCTCTTCAGCATCAGCTACTTTGGTTTGTGAGAAAGGAGGGCGTTGCCTCACTTTGGGAGTAGTTGTTTTTACTACTATGTAGTGCAACAAGAGGGCAGTCCCACTGTAACAGTGACCTCAACCCATACTCCTTCATTGTCCCTATGGGCAATTTCTTGGTGTTCAGACATTTTATAACCTAGATCCTGGGACTCCTATTACTATAAGTTCATCCTCATTGGAATGTTCTGTAGCTCTGCTGAATGAGGCTGAGATCTTCTACATGTCCGCAAGACCCCCAATATCCACTGTTTGTGATCCGTCTGTGCATGATTACTGGAACAGTGAAGGGGTGAAACAACTAATCGATTAATCGACAACTAATCGATTATGAAATTAATCGATTACTATTTTCATAATCGATTAATCGGCCAGTAACATAATGTGGTTAAAAAAAAAAAAACTAAAATGAGCCCTTTATAGTACAAAAAGAGCAAATAATCGCTACTGTGACTATTTCTTTCACAGTTCTACAGTAAAAAAAATGAACCCCTTACAGTACTGATTATTTGCTTTATTTGTACTATAAAGGGCTAATATTCGTTTTTTTAACCCCATTATGTTACTAAACGTCTTACACCTGGTTCACACCTATGTGTTTTTTGGTGCTTTTTGCAGAAACAGACTACAGGTCATTCACATGGTTTCCTATGGGACACGTTCACATCTATGCTTTTTCAGCCGCTGCGTATTTGTAAAGCGTCAGTGACTTTTTTTTAACGCAACATACTTCAATGGAGAAGCTGCAGAAAAGCATGTAGTGCGTTTTTGCAGCAATTTGTGTTTTTTAATCTGCCCAACAAATTCGCCGCAAAAAACGCAAATCGCAGCAAAATCACGTGCGCAAAAATCAAAACGCACAGGAAAGAGCACTACAGAAATAGATCAAAAGCAAACTGCATAGGTGTGCACCGAGCCTTATGCTGGCCACACCGATCAATTTTCAGATGAGAATATTCAGACGAAAAATCTTTGTACATTCAATGAATGAAAGAATGTTTGAAATTTTCACTTGTTTTTAACATTCTGTTTTTAAAATAATTGTAATTTCTGAACGAAAACCACATACACTGTCTGATAATTCCTTTCACCAAGAAGTTTTTTTATTATTTCCAAATTTTCCCATTACTGTGGTTGAAAATGAACGTCGATTTGACCCCACTAATGATTAGAAAATCGAACGAACGTTCTTATCTCTCCTCTAATAGTATATACAGTATATTTCCTCTTATAGTATATACAGTATATCTCTTCTGTGTAATTCTCAGAGTGGATTAGATATTTTGCTCCCTAACCATATAGTTGGCTATTTTTATTTACCACTACATAGAGAAATTTAAGAATAAATTGCCTTTTTTTAAAAACTTTACATATTAACTAAATTATACACCACACTTTTTTTTTTAAGGTTATTAATCGATTAATCGAAACAATAATCGGCCAACTAATCGATTATGAAAATAATCGTTAGTTGCAGCCCTAGAACAGTGTACTTGCAGTGGCCCTAAGCATGCTGCAGCACCAGTCACAGTAGATTCTAATGCTATTCTCTCTGATTCAGAACACTCAGTCTTGGTTCACATTGGTGTGAACACAGACCTTGCATGTGATTCGCACCACATTGCTGTGCAGATCACATGCAAATTCAGCCATACAGTTTGTATGGCTGACTTTGCATCGCATTTGGACCGGAATGGGACAGGACTTTTTCTTTTGTACCGCACTGGAATTGGATCCCATGTGATCCAATTCCTGTACCATTTCACAGTTCGCACTGCAAACCAATCTGGGGCTGTCATTAACTTTTACATTGATGCCCGCAGCAGTTTGCAGATGTCGATGTGCGATGCGGTAACCCACACAGGAGTTGCATGGTTTCCCGCATCACACCAGTGTGAACTGAGCCTCAGTCTACTCCTGAATGGATTGAGTTAAGCTTGTCTACTTTAAATCTTTTTCTGTGGAACTTTTAAAGTCATTGGGGAATGCCTTAGGTTTTTCAATCTGATCTCTGCTGGACCCCATCTAGAGACTGCCAGATCTTTACATCTGGAGCAGTTTTGAGAACTTCCCCTTTTAACTAGTGACCACCTCCCTACACTGATCAGTGCTGACTTTTTTTTTTTTTTCCTCCTTCATGAAACGCAAATGCCTGAAGACACTTCCTTGTCTGTGACTAAGCAACAGAGGGTTTTGCCCCTTACAATGCAAGGTTTTGAATCCTGGAATCCTATATTTTACAATGTGTCAGACAGAAGGGGCTACTGCACCCATTAAGCACATTTGGATGTTGGTTGCAAGGACTCCTCATCTTTCTGGTTGGAATGTCTTTCCACACATTTGCATTATGATCTATCCTCAGCCCTGCCTACCCTTTTTATACCGTGTTGCTGTTCATCTCACTCTCTACTTTAGCAGGATTCAGGGTTACTACTAACCTAATTGTTTCAGCTTTGCATGTGTTTTTGAAACATTGCTTGTCTATCAGGTAATATCTTTCTTATGAACCTCTTCCTAAAGTGAAGGGTTAAGAGTTTTCTATTCATGCCTCCAGCTGTTGTCTGGTCTTTTTTTTTTTTTTTTTTCCCGTTTTTGTTTCTGGACATACTGCTTCTGTCAATCAGAAGCTGTGAGGGAGCCGAGTGTCTATAGACGCGCACAGCCTGGCTCGGTATCGAGCCCACATGTCGCCCCCCCTCCTCTCATAGCAAGCGGTTTGCTATGGGGGCAGATGGAATAGAGATGGTGCAGACTGTGCCAGCGGAGGACCCCAGAAGAGGAGGTTCGGGGTCATTATGTGTAATACCAATGCACAGAATCAGGTAAGTAAAATGTTTGTTTTAAAAAACAATGCCTTTTAGAAAAGCTTTAAGTCAAATTTTAGGTATACTAGGCTTAGGCCTTATAGTCCAGGTGTCCAAATATTTATTTTTCACTGGGCAGATCTTTCAAACTTCTCCTTTATGGCCTGTATACACGATCAGAAAATCTAACGATAATCTGATAGTAATCCGAATTTTTGTTCTGTCGTATGAGATAACCTCTTCATTTTCGATACGAGATTAGCATGCAAAAAAAAGACACTAATTCGTCCTATAATCTGATCGTGTGTACCAGGCATTCGGGTTCTGTTTTCTCTGGAGTCAACTCTGACAAGTTTTCCTGACACCGAGAGAAGGAAACAGGAGGGATCTCCAGCAGATTGAGAGTGTGTGTTGTTTGTGTGTGTGTTGTGTTTGTGTGTGTGTGTGTGTTGTGTTTGTGTGTGTGTGTGTGTGTGTGAAAACTTGTCATGCTGATAGCAGAGGAGAGGGGCAGCGGACAGAAATGACACTTGGTGCTCTTAATTGGGACAAGTGCACACTATAGAGGGATATGCTTTGTTCATATTTTAGGTCTGAGGTTTACAACCACTTGAACGTGTGTGTGTGTGTGTGGTTTTTTTTGTCAGTGTCCCAACCCTGGACTCCTGGGTTTTGGGGACAATGTGACCTCCTCCTATTTGAGACCTTGGGTGCAGCCAATCTGTCATTAAGCCCGAGCAATGTCGCATGACAGAGGGAGTGTCACTGCGCCCCTTGGGATCTGAAAACAAAACCTTAATGGGTATGTTTAAAATGGTCAGAAATTATTTGGTAAATGAGAGGCAGTCCAATATGCACTAGTTATGCCCCTGACTTTTTTAGTATCTTGCATGATATTGTGGGCAGCACAATGGTTTAGTGGTTAGCACTTTTGCCTATCAGCAACAGGGTTGCTGGTTCGAATCCCAAACATGGCACTACCTGCCTGGAGTTTAAATGTTCTCCCTGTGCCTGCGTGGGTTTCCTCTGGGTACTCCGGATTCCTCCCACACTCCAAAGCAAGCTGGTAGGTTAATTGGCTCCTGTCTAAATTGGCCCTAGTATGGGTACTGTATGTATGAATGTGAGTTAGGGATCTTAGATGTTAGACTTCTAGAGGGCAGGGATTGATGTGGATGTACAATATACATGTAAAGCGCTGCATAAACTGACGGCGATATACAAGTACCTGAAATAGATAAATCTTCTAGGGATCGACCAATATTCACTTTTTTTAGAAGTATTGATCAAAAAAAGACTGATATTGCTTCAAGGGGTTTTACCGGGGAGATTCATGCAGCTGCATAGCTGTACCGTTATTTAGAGCGGACGGTCGGCTTTATTGTAATAACAAACGATGCTGCCCAGCAGCCGCTCGGCTGTTATTACAAGCAGCGGGAGGAGGCGTTCTTTCCCCCTCCCGCCGCTCGCCCGGGCTCTCCTGTCCCACCGGGAGGCCTGAGCAACCAGCCGGCACGTCCGCCGGCTGGCCGAAGTCCCGAACAAGGCCGATGCTTCGTACGGATCTGGTAATCCGGAAGCAATGTCATGACATCACTTCCCTGGTCACTGGCATCTTAAAGTGCCCGTTTTAAAAAATAAAGCTTTCAAAAACACAGATCGTGATGTTTTGAATACTTTGAAGTGCAGAGAAGGGGTTTGGGGTCTTTTAGACCCCCCGATCTCTCCATAAAGAGTACCTTTCACGTGGCTATTACTGTCACAAGGGATGTTTACACTCCTTGTGACCGCAATAACCGTGATTAAAAAACAAAACAAAAAAATGTAAAATGACAGTCTAAAAAAAAAAACTAAACTTTAAAATTAAATGTGCAAAATATCGGTATTGTATCAGCACCGAAAAAACGATATTGGTTGATCCCTAAAATCTTCCCCATCTTACTTTAGGAAGGGAAATGTTCTGAATGAGAAAACAGCGCTAACCTGGTAGCTTCCCACAATTGTGAAGATGAATCTTTCTTCTAATCTGGTTGCTTCAAAGGTCCACCTCTCTCCTAGTGTGTGAGCGTTTCTGCCATGGTTAGGATGGTCGCTTCTTAGAACATCTGGAAGGAGCATCCCATAGCAGTACGTTCATTTATCTTTTCTGAAAGATTTTTTTCTTTTACTGAAGAGTCAATAAACCCATTTAGGTGACGTGCACTAGTAACCAGCGGAACAATTTGGGCTGTCTCTGAATTCTGGCAGTCTGTTTTTAGCTTAAAGAGATTAAATGGGAAGCACTGACAACATTAGGTTCGGGGACTGCTGAAAGGCTGGCTGCTGCTTCCGATATAACGGATAAAATCTGCATCCTTGGCCTTCCAACAACCTTTACACCAGCAGATGGTGGGCGTAAAGATGTCATTCATCATTTATTTACAATGGGCTTTATTTATTCTAGTGTCAACAGCTGCCTCAGGGAGCAGGTTATTGAATTCAAATGTGCAGCTCTGGGTTATTTGCTTCCTTTCAGATCTGTCTTCTGTGCTCAGTTGCTAGGAGTCCTTTCTGTGTTCTAATAATGATTCATGTATTGTGAAGCCATTCAGTAAATTGGGATGTCAGGGATTGCCAAGGCAGGTTTTTAGAGGGTTGCTTCTTCCTAGAAGAAAAAAACAAAAAAAAAAAAAAAACACTGCACTCTATATCTAGATACCTGTTTCTAAGATTAGCTTGCTTGCACGGTTCTAAAACGGTATACAGAATGTTATATTTTGATATATAATGCTATATCCTTTGGGCACCTTTAACACCATGAATGAAAAAGACAGGCTGTTATGGGATGTCACTGAAACATCACCGAATTTTAGGTGCAAGTGCTTCACATTTGTCTATGATGTAAAAAATATATCAATGATCTGTGACTGATCCACATTAAATTTTAATATGTTCGTCGACACACTGTAAACAGATATGCTCCTGCTGTTTTATTTTCTCCCCTATGCTTAAAGCATATGTAAACCATAACTAATTGTGAAATTCTCCTATTTGCTACCTTTTGGTCTGTTAAATATATGGTTGAGAGAACTTTGTTATAGCTCTTTAATAGGTGCAAATACATGTTGATCATGTCAGCAGTTCAGAGCTGTCCTGTACAGATGTCTGTGTTCTCTCAAGAAGCCCTCCCAGTTCTCACCTTGGACCACAGAACAATTAGTCTCTGTGCTGTGGATAATAGGAGAGTGAATGGGTTTGAGTAGTTTGGCCAAAGACTGCTGGTCAGGGCTGACACCACTGAGTCAACAAACATGCTGTATGGTGTTAATCCACAGTAACACTTAGGAGCTGAGTGTTTCTGCCAAGTTGGCATGCATTTTTCTGTACTTGCAAGGTCTTTGAAGGGAGAAAATATCTGGATTTGCCAATATCCAAACCTGAAGGCTGCAGTATAACCCAGATATCTATGAATTACTACAATCATTACTGACCCTTCAACTTTTTAACCAGTGTGCTCCACAGATTGCCAATAAAGCAGGCCCAAGGTACCTAAACACAGATTGTCCCAAGGTTACCATGGGTGTTTAAAAAAAAATTAAAAAGAAGCCAGTGTTTTGTAAAAACTCTCATTCTGAGTAAAATAGCATGGAGAATGTTCACTTAAAGCGGGATTAAACCCAAAAGCAAGCATGCATTCTGCTGCGGCTTACTAATTTATAGATGTGGTAGCTGTAATGGCATCCTTCTTAGGCTTTCTTTTCTTTATTTGCACCTTGGCCGGTAAGTCTGTTCTTCGGCATAACAAGCTTGCCTGCCAATGTAGCAGCTAGTGTTGAGACAAACCATTTACTATTGACAGGGGTTCTTACAGTGGTCAGCTTTTTATTTATTTTATGTTTAACATTTATCCCAAAAGGAACAAAACTGTTGCTGTAACTGCTTAGTGTTAGCTTGGTTTTTGCATCAAATTGTTAGTGTATCTAAATCTGCTAGTGCATCTACCACAACTCTCCCCCCAGACTCACAGTGCTAAAGTCCAAAGGTGTTTGTGTTGCTTCTTCATCCGGAGTGTAGGCTATCTAATACGGGAGGTGTGTTACTGGTCAGATTACCAGGAGAAAACAGAGGGAAAACCCTAGAAAAAGGAAATGCAGCCACCACGCCTAAGGCCTCATGTACACTGCTGCTGGTAAACAGACGTTTAGGAGCAGTTGGGAGTTTCTTTTTAACTGCCCCTGAACTCTCCTCTATCTTATCTGTCCATGTACACGGGGTCGTTTACAGTAGTTTCTAGGCAGTTGTGTTTAGAGGCATTTTTTGGAACGCAAAAAAATGCGTTCAGAAGCTGAGTTTACAGGCATTTCAAGCACCAAACTCTTCTAAATGCGGTAACTCGCATTTAGCCATGTTTCGTTTACAGGCGTTTTTCATTTTTGGCTATTTTGAAGGGGAAAAAATGTATTTATTTTTTTTAAACACTTCTAAACGCGGCATGTAAACACGGCAAAACAGACGTTTTAAACGTCGGTTACTATCTCTGAAGTTAAATCGTTCATGAGAGGTTGTAAAAACGTCACGTGTACATGAAGCCTAATGATTGATAAGCTGCAATATATTTATTTTTTGGTTTAAAGTTTGTTCAAACTTAAAGTGGTATTAAACCCCGTTTACTTTTCCAGTCAGTTCAGTCATCTCTCCAAATAAATGGTGGCTAACATACTGTATATGTTTATATACATTCATTGCATGGATTTTCGGAAGTTGTCCAACTCTATTGTTTAGGCTACATTCACACCCGAGTGTTTTCAGCTCGTAAAACGCCACACAAGCAAACTCCCATTCATTTCAATGGTACCTGTTCACATCTGAGCGTTTTGTCACCTGAAGCTCAAAAGCTTCTTTTTGGGCAGATTACAGGCGTTTTTCTGCTTTTTAAATTGTACAGAGATATCCACTTCCCTACTCCTTGAGTGTAGTTCATAAGTTTCCTGAGTCCGTGCAATCTCTGTTAGTCACTTCTTTAATTTATCCTACAGTAGACTTCATCCAAAGGCTGCAAAATGTTCAACCCTAGAATAATTTGAGCACTCTTGTATCTGAGTGACTGACTCCTTGCTCCAATGTTGAGTGTGTCCTTTGTAGTTGGCGCATTTTTTTTTTTTTTACATTTTCCCAGTCCTTGATCAATAATGACAAACATTTGGATGATAATTTTTTTTTTTTTTTGTGAGTCATCATTTCCCAGGAGTCAGTGGGCAGGAGTGTGTAAAAAAAATTGCGTTATTTCCCGACAGGAAATTATGCAATTTAAGGCGGATCTATCTAGGTTGCCATAACAACGGGGCGGGACCTTCCTCCGTCGCTGCCCTTTATGGTAACTTAATGGCGCTACAGCCTCCGGAGAATTGCGCATGCGTGAGATCAAGAGGTGCATGCTGGTTACCCAGCATGCACCTCTCCATATGTTATCCAGGAAGAGGTTGCGAGTGGGCTTTATATGTGAAAAATAGAGATGTAGATGTGGCGCTGCTCTGCTATAATGCGATTTTTGCGTGATAACTTAATTAGAAATTCAGAAATTCCTGGCTGTATAAATTGCAATGAAACCTTCATAAATAAAATAGCTTATTTACAGGAAGCTTAACTTGAACCCAATTCCACTATTGAATCACAAAAGATCTTTGGAGTGAAATGGCCAAAAAGCCAGTGAATCCTTATTTTCCACTTTGAGCTTATTCAATGTAATTACATCCACTAGTGTAGGTATTGTGATACCAGAAAATAAATATGAATTATATCTTTGAATGTTGTTTGTGTTTTTTTTGAGAAATAAAAATATGGGTGAAGACAATTAAATGTGTGGAGATATACAAAGGTATGCAAGTTTATGCAATGAATAAATACATAGAAATACAATAAACCTATAAATAAGTGTCACTTATGCCAAAATTGATTACACATACGTGAATACTTATATTACATATCATTCAACTTAGGTGCAAAAATAAATGCAAAAAAACGTGCTATTTCTGTTAACTCATAAAGTGACTGGTGCTTATATTATAAACGAGTGATTTGTGCTTCATAAGCCCAGTACTTGCTATATTGATATATTGTTAAGGTGAAAAAAGTCTTTTAAATAATTCAGTAAGTTTTGGTTTAGGTTGTGGTTTGGAGAGGGTTCTACAGCGTCCCTGTAGAACCAGCTGGTTCTACAAGGGCGCTGTTATTCTTGAGCCTTTTACTTAAGGATTTTTGTGGCTGGACATCTTTGGGTAGTGCTTGGCTTCCTGCTTAAGCACTCTATTATTTGCACTACTTTCTGCATATCTAAGAAAAAACTCAAAGCCCAGGAACGTTCATTACCTATAATGGCTACCCTATCTCAGTCATTTCCCTGAAGAAGCCAATGTCTTGATGAAACATGTAGGGAAGACCTGACCCGCAATCACATTAGGCCAATACCATTCCGGCCATTAGAAAACATTATGTGCTCCCTCTTTATATGTTTAATTTGAATAGAAATCTGTGTGTGTGATATTTGTCTATAATGTAATAAAATGTATCATTTTACATTTTTGATTGAGTTGTTTTGGCACCGCAATAATCCCCATCCTTTCTGTTTCCCTTATTCAATAAACATTGGGATGAGGTGCCTTATCTAAATACAGACATATCTGCCACTTTCTCCATTCTCTGTCAGAGTGACCATCGGGTTCTTGGCCAGGTCTTGGTCTAGGGAGAGTCCTGGTGGTTCCAAACTTCTTCCATTTACAGATGATGGAGGCCACTGTGCTCATTGGGACTTTCAATGCTGCAGAAATTATTCTGTACCCTTCCCCAGATCTGTGCATCAATGTAATCCAGTCTCGGAGGTCTACAGACAATTCCTTGGACTTCATGGCTTGGTTTGTGCTCTGACTTACACTGTTAACTGTGGGACCTTATATAGATCGGTGTGCGCCTTTCCAAACCCTGTCCAATCAACTGAATTAACCACAGGTGGACTCCAATCAAGTTGTAGAGACATCCCAAGAATGATCAGTGGAAACCGAATGCACCTGAGCTCAATTTTGAGTGTCATGGGAAAGGCTGTGAATACTTATGTACATGCGATAATAAATTTGCAAAGATTTAAAAAAAAAAAAAAACTTCTTTCACATTTTCAGTATGGGGTTTTGTTTGTAGAATTTTGAGGGAAAAAAAATGAATTTGGAATAAAGGCTGTAACATAAAATGTGGAAACCGTGAACAGGATATTCTATTACTAGGCTGAAGAGTATCCCTTGAACGGATAATGTAAGTCCAGAAACCTATGTGAGATGTACCTGCTAGAAGTTGGATCCCTTTTTTATTACCCTCTTTTAGGCAAATTTTTCCTACTGCTGGTACACAGACTCCCTTTCCTGGCTCAATTACCATGCCTTTTTAAATGGCTCAGGTTAATAATTCCTAGAATCATATATTTAATATTTGGTCAGTCAAGCTATACTGTGGCTACAACTCCCTTGGCACCCTATTTGGGCTATTTGAGTTGGGAAGTCTCCATCTTTCTGTTCCTTATGTACCTGTACTCCAGTCTGCGTTTGTTTGTGCCCCTTAGCTGCATACTCATTTTTATAGGTGCTGCAGATCACATCACGCTCCCGTATCCATGTACTAATCAAGAGATTGCTCTTCCAGAGCTCCTGGGTTGATAAATCGTTACATTTTTAGTTTGGACATATCTTGTGTGTCTGCCCTTTTGCTGCAGTCAAGGTTGGGTATCCTAGGCTTCAGCCATTGCCCCAAAAAATAATTTTGTTTTATAGACTGCCTTAGCCATTGGTCAGAATTTTTTTTTCTACTGTTTAGTTAATTACACCAGTTTTCTTGTGCACTATTGGTTGCCTTCAACATCGTTAACTAAAATCTGTCATTCTTTCGGGTAGCAGTTTCCACTCAGTGGTGACTATCTGTTCTGGACTCAAACACTGGGTTCCCCCCCCGAACATAATATATAAATTGGTGGATGTTACAATTTATGTCACATGTTAATTGCGCAGCTGTTATTCAACTGCAATTTCTTTTGGGAATTTTTTTTTTCTTTTATGCAAACTCTAGCACAATACATAACTCCATTTTTTTTTTTTTTGTAAAACCCAAAGTGCTGGGCTTGCTGAGTGGCTGAGACGGGTGCCAGCCCAGGCATGTGGGCAGATCCCGACCAAACCACAGTGATTGATACTGTTGTCTTATGACTGACCCAACACGTTTTGGAGTTTTTCATCTCCTTCGTCGGGGGTACGTAAGAGAATCAATCATGTGTCTATAATGTATTAACAAACCGTTTAGATATATATACTAAAACATAGAAAAATGGAAGTATACATTATTCATGGGAATATGCCTGTGACAAGTGTATTTACATGTTTACTGAAACTGTCATATGCAAAACATTCCACTTAGAATATTAAAAACAACAAAGTGGAGCAGAAATATGTCCCGAATATGCCCGTCTATAATGCTTTGCCCTTAAGCATAAAATTTATTTGTTGAAAAGTGGCCTAAAAACCCGGAAGAGGATCAACACCCAATACTGCTGAAGTCAAAGAGAAGCAGAGCCCTGCGGATAAAAACAGTAAGGATGTATGTATAATTATTATAGCTTATCCAAAAATAATACATTTCCATGCATCAGATATTGCATTCCAGTATCGTACCTCATAATGATTAGATTGGTGCTTATTTATTCACAGGTAAGTATAGCACACTCAAACGTAGGTGGCCGCTGAAAAATATGATTTAAAGAATAGAGGGTATATGAATGTAATGGCTATCAAATTAAATTAATTGAGACTGCCATACGGTCGCAATCTTTCCCAAGCCTGGACCAGCTCTGTGACATTAGCCGACAGCGGGCTTCAGTTCTAAAAGCTGAACGTTTTTACCTTAATGCATTCTTTGCCAGTGAAGGAGGGGTTGGGGTTGGAACTGAGCCATAATCTGTATGTCTTATGGACATGCACAGCGGGGCTCGGGAGTGAGCATGCACAAGTGCCCTCATAGCAAGTGGCTTGCTATGGGAGCATTTAGCAGGGGGCAGGAGCCAGGAGAGCCAGCAAGGGTACTTGAGAAGAGGATCGGGGATGCTCTCTGCAAAACTGCTGCACAGAGCAGGTAAATATAATGCGTTTTGTTGTTTTAAAAAAAAAATACCTTTTTTAGTATTACTTTAAGGAATGACAAAGTTAAAGTGATAACCTGAGACATGAAATCTGAACAAAACATCCTGCTTTACTGTGTACTTGCCTCTATCGAAAAATCTCTCCACTGCCTCTTTCCTCTGTTACCTGCAGGAGTCACTTCTAAAACCAAAAGAAAAAAGGTGAGGGGGAGGAGAGCTCCAGCACAAAGCCTGTGATTGACAGCCACAGCTGTGCTTGTTCTGTGGGAAGTGTGAGAAGGGGGTGTGTCCCTTCTCTCCAATCAGGGCTCAGATCTTCACCCTTAGTTGTGAAGTGTGTGTGAGTACAGTACAGTACAGGATAGATCGCTGCAGACTAACAGCTACAACTTATCTAGGAAGATTTGTTTCATCTGTGTATCACCTGAGGCCAGTCACTTCACTGGGTATACAGTATATAAGGGTTTTCATCCACTTTAATGTTGAATAAACAGGTCTTTAGCAGAAATGTAAACACTGCTCTGGTCCATAGGGGATGTACAGGTGTTGGAGGTGAAGTGGTTTAATGACAGCCAAGAGTGTTTGTTTTTTTTGTGTTTTTTATAGTATTTAAAAGTATAACTGCACTTTCTGTATTTGTAGCTGTCCCTTCCACTGATGAGCCAGAAGCCTTATTTCCATGTCTGAACTACTCCTGGCCATCACTATAGTGCTGACACCTGGTCCATGTTGAGCTGAAAGAACAGTCTGGAAACAGGGCTTAGCTTCAGGAAATTTTACAATGAAAATTACAATCATGCAGTAAAATAAAAATTGAAGTATGACAATCATATCTTATTGAAAGCAATCTATACCAGCATGCATTTTATTAACCTGTGTTTTTTTTGTTTTGTTCTTTAGGCAGGTCAGGAATCATTTCGTTCAATCACACGTTCATATTACAGAGGAGCAGCTGGTGCATTATTAGTCTATGATATCACAAGGTGAGTTCTTTGGTCTTTTTCTCTGAGAGCGCCTTAGAAATAATTTTCCTGCTTTGACAACTTTGAACTTCTAATTGAAATACCCGACAACATGGTTATTACCTCAATTCTGTAGAAATGTGCATTACTCCAGAAAAAACACTACCTCTAAAAGCTAGATGGTAACATCATTGCTTTGTGGCAGGCTTGACTATGCCAGGTAGCAGTCGTGCACATTCTCTAACTCTACAGATGCTTTCCTTTGTTATTTTGATGAAAGATTTGGACTGTAGAAATTTTGTGGGATTCAGAGATACTTAGTAGTAGTCCAGCTAAATAACGTTTCAGGCCCATTCAAACTACATCTGCTGAGCTGCTTTGCCTAAAACAGGCCCTAGGCAAGACCAGCTGAAATCTGTTGCTTCTAATAGGCTAATTTATCACCAATGTGCTGTGTTGATGTGTACTGGGTGAAAATGGAACAATGCTGTATTTCATGGCAATGCTTCACAACATGCATTCAAAAAAAGTTAGCTCATCACTTAAATTACTGTTCTGGCCCTGACAATGGGCAATGGACCATTGCTCATTACAGGAGACTTCAATGCTGTATTGGTCCCTCAGCTTGACCGCTTGGGGAGGGGATAGGGAGATCGCACCCCCGGCCTAATGTCCTCACAGTTTTGCTTTATTTGAATTATGGCATTGAAGACACCCTGCAGACTCATGGTACCTTTTCTCACTTAGATATGGCCTTTGCCAGCTCCGATTTACTTCCTTGACCCTCTAAGTCCCATGGGTGGGGGGAAACATGTCAGAGGGCGTGGCCATCAGTATGAGCAGGGGCTGAGGCCCTCTTATATCTCAGGCACTTTGCTCGGTGTGTTGTGATTCCTATTGTTATTTTGCCAACCTTGCTTTCCCACAACTGAAGCCTACTAACCAACAAGCACTGGAAGCCCCCTGTCAGTGGAGGAGAATTTTGTACTGTGATCTCCACCCTCTCCCCAAATTGCCTGGCTTAGTTGGATTTTCAGCTAAAATGCCACCTTTCGAGGAGGCCTTTGACAGTGGTATACTTCCCAGTTAGATGAGAAGCCCTGATAATCCTCATATTGAAACCAGGAAGGGGCCCCATGAAATGTGATTCCTACTGGCCTATCTCGCTAATTTAATACAAATCAAAATATTGGCAAACTTCTTGGTGGAGCATATCCCTTTATGCAGACGATTCCTTTGTATACTTGGGGGGCGACAATCCTTCTTTCTCACCTTCTAACATTGCTGGAGGATTTTGGGAGGCTCTTGGGCTTTAAAGTCAATTGGGAAAAATCCCTGTTTGCATTCAACCGCGGAAACCATTCTCACCTCAAGGTAGTGCACCAGTTCAAATATCTTGTGTCATTGTCCAGATTCTTGTCTTTAGATATATTGACAATAATCTCCTTCCTCTTACTGAGGTTTTTCGGAGACAAAGTTAAATTGTAGATGTCCCTGTCCCTAGTTATTTTATGAGGACTGGCTCAATGATAGAGGGCTTTTTTTGAGATATAGTGGTAGTAGATCCTTCCATTTAAGTTCTCAAACACCTTGCGGCCCCTGAGGACTGAGGATGTGCCCTTGGATTCAGAGAATCTGTTGACATTTGCAGCCTTCTGAAAAGGACCTTATTTGCATTTTCTGATGAAGCCCTGAAGCCAGTATTTGCTGCTACATCTGTTTACCATACTTTTCAGTAACTGGACAACACAAATGAAGAGAGCTGATCAGCCTGTCTTTGTTGACCCGGCTCTCCTAAAGGCTCGTACACACGGTGCGATTGCTGGCAGGGGATTGTCTCTTGACAGACTGTTGTCCTAAAATCTTACCGTTAGTACGCTCCTTTTGACAACTTTCGGCCAACAAATGTTTGACAGGCTAGTAAATTTTTGGCAGACAGCGGTTTGATGTCAGATTTTCGTATGGTCAGTATACAAATCCGTCACACAAAAGTTGAAAGTACGAACACGCATGCTCGGAATCGATGCTTGCCAAACAGGAAATTGGCAGAAGGGGCGCAAAGTGTGGTGCATGAGAGCTGAAATTCCTCGTAGTACGTCACTACGTTTGTGTTTGTGGCACAACAATTGTGTACTGTTAGTATGCAAAACACGATTCTGGCGCACGTCCTTTTGACAAAAATCAGACGCTCGGTGTGTAGGAGGCTTAAGCTGACCATAGGCTGGTTCAGAAAGTTCTAGCTGTTCCCTCTCAAGAGAAAACAATCTAATTATCGGCTTCTCTCAAATGGGAATGTTGGAAAATTTTCATTCAATAGGCACATGCAGCCCATTGGCTGCAGTGCTGATCAGTGTATTCTGACAGCAGAAGAGTCCCCGCTTTCAGAGTACAATAGCACAACAGCACAATACGCTTAGGTTTTTATTTGACCTGCCCACTGGCTGATTGAGAGGGGAAAAAAAAATTTTGTATGGCCAGCGTTGGAGCAATTGAAGCTAAAGCCCTCAGCCTTATTGTTGACACCCCAGACCATGTATTTTGATAAGTCTATAGAATGTCCCTTTTCTCTGTGCATATGTGTAGAATTACGTGGCTAAAAGCTTGTTATATTGAAACTGCTTGTAAAAAGTATCTTCTACGCATGCCTTTTGATGGTGAACACCTATTTTGGGAATCAAAGAAGTCACTGGGGAAAAGGGAAAAGGCCTAAGTCTCCTACAGTTTCCTTATAATCTAGGGGTGCCCCCCAAGAGGGATGTCTGTTGGTATTTTAACCAATCTAAAGAATCCTCCCAAAGTCTGCTGTCTAGATCACACCTTCTGAAGAATTTAGGTCTCCTCTTGAATAAACTTCTTGCCAGAATTTTTCTCCCTCAGGAGACCATATCTACCCTAAGGTCCTACATGCGGTTCCTCTGGTCAGAACTGCACCCTCTTAGTTTGCTTTTGCATGAGGATTCTGGGCTTAATGATATCCTTTAAGGCAGTTCCCTTTGCCCAGTTTCACTCCAGACCTCGTTAATCCAACATACTCGTGTGGAACAAGGAAATCCAATCCTTGGATTTCCCAATGCTTCCATTTAGCCAAAGCTCTCCCTGACATGGAAGGTGGTGACAATGGACGCCAAGTTTACAGTTCCCTAACTGCCCAGGGGACCTAAAGTCTACAAGGTCGCCCAGTCTAGAGTAGAAGTCAGACAAAGCCACACCAGTGGCCTATATAAATCATCAAGGGGGAGCACTGGAAGTCAAGTTGCGCTGAAAGAAACAGATCCGAGACACTCCTTGGTGGAAACTCACCTTCCAGTTCCCTCGGCCATCCACATGCCTTTAGTGGAAAATTGACATTGCTTAGACCTGTGTGAGTGGTGTCTGCACTCAAAGATTTTTCAAAATCCCTGTCAGAGGTGGGGAATATCGAATGTGGATATTTTGGCCTTCAGGTTTAACAAGTTGAAAAAATTCATAGCCAAAACCAGGGATTCCATAGCCTTCACAGTAGATGTTTTGGTGAGTTCTTGGCCTGAGTTCAAGCTGATTTATTCCTTCCCTCTATTGCAGATCCTCCCTCAACTACGCAAGATAGAGGAGGAAACTGTTATGGTGGCTCTCATTGCACCAAATTGGCCCAGAGGAATGTGGTACACAGACATACTCTGACTTCTCAGTGATGAACCTTGGCCTCTTCCAAACAAACCAGACTTACTGGCCCAAGGCCCTCTATTCATCCTACTTCCTAGTCGCTGGCTTTAAAGTAGCTGTAAACGCACAAAAAAAAAAAATCTGCAAGACAAAGGCATAATGAGCAGCTAGTATGGATAGCATACTAGCTCATTATGAATTACTTACCTTAGATCGAAGCCCTCGCATCGGTCCTCGTACACCGCACCGGCCAGCGACATCACTCCCGTAGTTATTTCCGGGTATTGCAGGCTCTGGCGCTGTGATTGGCCGGAGCTGCGATGATGTCACTCCCGCACATACACCAGTAACTGCATACCAGCTGAAGCAACGGCACGGACATGCCGTTGCTTCAGTGTGCATGTGCCGATGACGGCGGCAAATGCTGATACAGGGGATATCTCCTAAACTGTGCAGGTTTAGGAGATGTCCGGAGTAGCTACAGGCAAGTCTTATTATGGGCTTACCTGTAGCAATAAGTGGTTGTAAAGGGTTTACAACCACTTTAAGAACATGGCTGTTGAAACCCAAGTCCTAAATAATTGGAGTATTTCAGACTTTTTTTTTTCCAGCTTACTCAGAGCAAGATTTAACTTCTGCAAGATTTACCATAGTACATGGAAGGCTTACTTTTCCCTGGTGTAAGGCTAGGAAGCCGAGTCCCAAGGAATCATCTCACTCTTGTATTTTGGCCTTTCTACAGTTTGGCATTGACTAGCGTCTCGCCCTGAGTACCCCTAAGGCACAGGTTTCTGCCTGATCCATTTTAATTTCGGAAGCTTTTTTGCTTTGCAGTCTCTAATTAAAGGGGTTGTAAAGTCAGTTTTTTTTTATCTTAATGCATTCTATGCATTAAGATAAAAGCTTTCTGTGTGGAGCAGCCCCCCTAATACTTACCTGAGCCCCATCTCTGTTCAGCGATGTCTACGATTGTCTCGGCCATCCGGGACTCTTCCTCCTAATTGGCTGAGACACAGCAGTGGCGCCATTGGCTCCCGCTGCTGTTAATTAGTCAGCTGAGAGGGGGAGAGGGGGCGGGGCCGAACTGTACCTCCGTGTCTGAATGGACACAGGAAGCTGCAGCTCAGCTTGGGTGCCCCATAGCAAGCTGCTTGCTGTGGGGGCACTCAACAGGAGGGAGTGGCCAGGAGCACAGGAGAGGCACCCGAGAAGAGGAGAATCCAGGCTGCTCTGTTCAAATCCACTGCACAGAGCAGATAAGTATAACATGTTTTATTTTTATAGAAAAAAAATAAGACTTTACAATCGTTTTTAAGACTTTTTTCTTCAGGGAGTTGCTCACATAAATTCCCCAATTTGACCTCTTGTGTCACCTTGGGATCTTAACCTGGTGCTCTCTGTTTTTCAGGAACACCCCACCCCTTTTTGAACTAATTGGATACATTTCTTTGGAGGACATGCAAGGTTGTCTTCATGGTCACCATTACTTTTATTAGGCATGTTTCTGAGTTGTCAGCTCTTCTTTATAAAGAGCCCTTTCTTGTTTTGGACAAGGTGGTTTTATGACCGCAACCACCTTTCTTACCTAAGGCAGGGTTTCTCAACTCCAGTCCTCAAAGCGCCCAACAGGTCATGTTTTCAGGATTTCCCTCAGATGAAACGGCTATGGTAATTAAGAAGGCAGTGAAACAGATCAAATCCCCTATGTAAAATAATGGAAATCCTGAAAACTTGACCTGTTGGGGTGCCTTGAGGACTGGAGTTGAAAAACACTGCTCTAAGGTGATCACCTCTTTTCACTTCCACGAGGGCATTGTGCTTCCTTCCCTTTGTCATGCCCCAAAACATAAAGAATGTGCCCTACATTGCCTGTATTTGGTCATGGCTGTCGGCGTCCACCTGACAGCCACAACTTTAGTTTACAAGACAGTCTCTTTTGGTCCTGGTTGTGGGCCCTCATTGAGGGCCATCCGGTTTACCACTCCACCATTGGCAAGTGGACCAGGCAAGCTATCTCCAGGACGTACACCTTATTAATGAAGTGCCTCTTTTTCCTTTCGGGGGCCTGTTCCACCAGGGCTGCTGATGTCACTTGGGCTTTTCAGCCTCAAGCTCCTGTTTCCAGATTTGCAAGGCCACCAATTGGTTTTCTGCTCACATGGTTTCCCAGGTTCTACCAGATGGATGTTATTCTACCACAAGGTGCTTCAAACTGTTTGTGTTTTTTGTGCCCTTTCTTTAACCCTTGTTTTTTTGTGGGCCTGTTGACCATCCTGTTTGCTGTGTTGTTGCCACCTGTTGCTTGAGTGTGTCCCATGGTCTATAAATATCAGTCCTGTGTCTTGTAATGTATGATTAAGATAAGAGTTTTGATTGCCTGTACATTTATTATCCTCAATTACAATACTGGACACAGGCCCCTCCCATCTGTCTTAATCATTCCTTATTGCTTGCTATAAAAACAAACTGGAGCCTCATGCAAGTTTTTTCTTGCCAGTGTCAGTCACCTGAAGGTAGCCTGCATATAATCCATGGTCTATAAATACTAGTCCTGTACTGTAGGCCAAGAGAACAATTTACACCGGAGTCAAAATTCCAATTTTTTTTTTTTTCTTAAATTATTGCAATACTATTTATAGCTATGTTTTTTTTTCATTCAGGAGAGACACATTTAACCATCTAACAACTTGGCTGGAAGATGCTCGTCAACATTCAAATTCCAATATGGTGATCATGTTAATTGCCAACAAAAGGTAAACTTTTTTTCCTTTTTATTGCTGCTACTACTGTTGTTGTTCAATCATTGTATATTTTGTTACCACTTGAGTTTACTGCTATATTTATTGGTGCCACTTACAAATCCTTCTGTAGCTTATCCGGTTATTTGGTGTTCAAAAAAGAGCTCTGGATTACGCAGAAATATTTCTACAGTTTCTAATACAGCCCTTAGATGTTAACCTGTCCACAAATAAAACAGACTTTACAATAAAAAAAGACCAATTCAATTTAAATATATCGGAACCCCCTACACCCATCTATAGAATATTTAAGGTAAAGAAAAATTGTTGGGAAAACAATACATATTCTTACCTTACCCCCAGTTTCTGTACTGCAGCATGAGATGTCACAATTATCCAGCAAGATCTCAGAGAATGCAAAGTACCCCAAATCTTGCAAGAAGACATTCCAGCACAGTCCAGGTAGATGAGAACAGCAGTGCACAGTCTGAATGTAGTATAATAAAGGAGAAGTCCAGCCTGAGCTTGTTTGGCTGGGCTACCCCTATGGGTCACAGGAGTGCAATTAGTTTTGCAGAGAGTGGTCTGAAGTCCACTCTCTGAGGATGTCGCTGGAATCAGTCCAAGCACCGCATCATCACGACAGTCTGGATCCACCAGGTGCCTGGGCTGATGCCTGTCTCAGCCTCTCAGCGAGTCGCTGAGAGCCTGAGACTGCTGCTCTCCGACAACCCCCCCCCCGACAACCCCCCCCCCCCCACAGCTCATCGCTCCAATGAGTGTAGGAGAGCAGAGAAGAGAGCTGCTGACTGACAGGCAGCAGCTCTCAGCTCCGGGAGTTGAGAGAGCCAAGCTATCAGCGGTGTTCAGTGGCTCTGTTCTCAGTGCAGAGGCACCCAGGGACAGATGCAGCGTCGGTCTGATGCTGCATCCACCTAGGTAAGTATAATGGGTAAATTAAAAAAAAAAAAATGCTTCTCTTTTAACAGATTTATTGTGGTGAAAAGACAAAACGCAACTCACTTTGTGACAGTTAAAATTAGGCTCATATAGTAAGGGCTTCAGATGGACAGTCTAACAACAACAACGAGGGAACCTTAGACCAGGATATACTGTGTGGATGGATACACCTGCAGAACCAGGAAAACACATCGGGGGGGGGGGTGTTACCAAACTGAGTGCAGCAGTAATAGTACTGAGAAATACTTGTAAATTAGTATTAGTAACTCACATGGGAAGAAGAAATTTACATTTTTTTTTTGTATGTAATCCGTGAACGGCCAGCTCATGCATCTGGGATGGGGAGCCTCTTCCTACAATTTGCAGCCTGGAAAGTCCAGACATCAGGCTGGATGAAAGCTTAGATGAGGAAGAGCATCTCCTCCACTCAAAGTACTCCCAGAAATCCCCACCAAGTGATGCACTCACCAGATGTGTTGGACGTCTCTGTGTACTCAAATTCAATTTCTCTACTTCTTATTTCGGTTCCGGCATGCACTGACTCCACCTGCTCGAAGTGATATCAGCGGAACTGACGTCACAGTTCCGCTGATAAAATATATATATATATATATATATATATATATATATATATATATATATATATATATATATATATATATATATATATATATATATATATATATATATATATATATATATATATATATATATATATATATATATATATATATTTTTTTTTTTTTTTTTTCTATTACATGTTCTGCCCTGCTTCCTCTTTGACTTGATCTTGTGGTGAAATACCATAATGCATTTCTAATAGATGCATTATTCATTGCCACACAGAGTAGCGCTCTGTGGGCTCTCCTAACAAATCCACATTTAAAAATATCATAAAAACTGTTTAAAATGTGTTAAAATTAAAGGGGAATATCTCTTCCAATATTTTTTTTTTTCATTTTTTACTTCTTAAATATAAATGAATGGATATTTCAATGTAGAATTTAAGTTTCATAATTTCACGACTGAACTCGTGTCTGTGAAGACTGCACGAAATGTGCAGGAAATTGACTTTGTTTGGACATTATATGTTATCTGGCTACACATAATATATATTTTTGCCCAATATTTTTAGATATATTTTAAAGCTACACAATTGTTTGAGTCTGATACACGGAAGTAACATACTAGTCTGAGTTGGGTATGGATATATATATATATATATATATATATATATAAGTACGTGTTCTAACTGAGGGGGGGAGGGGACTGTGCAGGGGAGATGACAGATCACTGTTCATACTCTGTGTACTCCGGTTCTCCGCGTGCCTCGAGCGATCGTGGGAGCCCGTTGGTGATCGTGACCACCGGGCACTCTCATCGGCTCAGAGGGCGCGAGCCCCTAGTGGCCACAGGGCGAAACGACGTTGCATAACATCGTTTCGCCCAGCCGTGCCATTCTGCCGCAGTACAACTGCGGCGGCTGGTCGGCATGTGGTCAACTGGTAATTGCGAGGTCATGCAATGCTGTACCAAAACAAATTTTTTCCCCCACAGATAGAGCTTTCTTTTGGTGGTATTTGATCACCTCTGCGGTTTTTATTTTTTGCACTATAAACGAAAAAAGACCAAAAATTTGGAAAAAAATATTTTCTACTTTTTGTTATAAAAAAAAAATACAATATACTCAATTTTAGTCATACATTTAGGCCAAAATGCATTCAGCCGCATGTCTCGGGTAAAAAAAAATTGAATAAGCATATATTGGTTTGTGCAAAAGTTATAGCGTCTACAAACTAGGGAACATTTCCTGGAATTTATGCAACTTATAGTTTAACTGCCTATCTCTTTTCTTGAGGTGCTTTAATGGCAGGGAAGTACAACCCCCCCAATGACCCCATTTTGAAAAGTAGACACCCCAAGGAATTTGCTGAGAGGCATGTTGAGCACATTGAATATTTTATTTTTTTTGTCACAAGTGATTGAAAAATGACAAAAAGATAAAAATGTTTACACAGTTGTCACTGAGATTATATATTGCTCAAACTTGCCATGGGCATATGTGAAATTACATCCCAAAATACATTCTGTTGCTTGTCCTGAGTACAGGGATACCACATATATGGGACTTTTTGGGAGCCTAGCCGCGTACAGGACCCCGAAAACCAAGCACTACCTTCGTAAGGGAGTAAAATGGTGATTTCACTCCTCACTACCTATCACAGTTTTGGAGGCCATGATATGCCAAGATAGCACAACCCCCCCCCCCCCCCCCCCATGACCCAATTTTTCGAAAGTAGACACCCCCAGCTATTTGCGTATTTTGCAGAGCTCACTTTTTGTCACAAAGTTTTAACAATTGAAAAAAAAATTCCTTTTTCTTTCTTTTCAAAAACAAATGAGAGCTGCAAAATACTCACCATGCCTCTTGGCAAATACCATGGGGTGTCTACTTTCCAAAATGGGGTCATTTGGGGGGATTTTGTGCTATTTTGACATTTCAGGGCCTCTGAAACTGTGATGGGTAGTGAGGAGTAAAATCACCATTTTATGTCCTTAGAAATTCTGAAGGTGGTGATTGGTTTTCAGGGTCCTGTACACGGCTAGGCTCCCACATGTGCTATCCCCGTACTCGGGAGCAGCAGCAGAATGTTTTTTGGGGTGCAATTCCACATAATACCCATGTCATGTGTGAGCAATATATCATTTATTAAAAACCTTGTATAAAAAATAAAAAGGGAATTTTCCCTAAAGCTTGTGGCAAAATATAAAATATTTTATGAACTCAACATGTCTCTCAGCAAATAGCTTGTGGTGTCTACTTTCCAAAATGGTTTCGTTTGGGGGGGGGGGGTTATTTTGAACTGTCCTGGTATTTTATGCACAACTTTTAGAAGCCTTTACAACACATCACCCACTCTTCTAACCACTTAAGACAAAGTCCTTTCTGACGCTTTTTGTTTTACATGAAAAAATATTTTCTTTGAACCCCCAAACATATATTTTTTGTTTGTATTGCAGTTTTTTTTCACACAGTATTTGCGCAACGATTTTTCAAACGCAATTTTTTTTGGGAAAATAAACACTTTTCTGAATTTTATGCACTAAAACACGACATGCTTTAAAATTGCGCTGTGAATCGGTGACAAACTACATACATTTTTAAAAGCCTTTACAGGTTACCACTTTAGATTTACAGAGGAGGTCTACTGCTAAAATTACTGCCCTCGATCTGATGTTTGGGGTGATACCTCACATGCATGGTGCAATCACTGTTTATATATGACAGAAGACCGACGCTTGCGTTCGCCTTTGCGTCTTTGCGGGTTTTTTTTTTGTTTTTTTTTTTTATTTTGACATTTTATTTTTACACTGTTTTATTATCACAGGGAATGTAAATATCCCCTATAATAGCATTAGGTAGTGACAGGGTTTTTTGTTTTTTTTTAAATTGGGGTCTATTAGACTCTAGATCTCTCCTCTGCCCTCAAAGCATCTGACCACACCAAGTTCGGTGTGATAAGATGCTGATAAGACGCTAGGATTGCTTTTACATGAAAGCTGACCACTGGCTGAAAAGAACGATACCAAGATGTTACGTAAACCTGCAGGCATCATTCTGGTATAGCCACTCAAACTCCAGCAACATACCAGTACATTACAAGTCCTTGTTGGGCATATATTCTAATGTTTTTTTTTTTGTTTTTTTTTTATGCAGCCTCCGGGCTGAACGAAAAAAGAGATTGATCAGTGGGTATGCCCATCATTAGAATACTGTCCAGCATCCACCCACTTCTAATGATGGGCATACATGGACCGTTTTTTTTTTTTTTTTTTTTTTGTGGTGGTGAAATCACCTCCTACAGTAGCAAACGCTGTTTCTGTCGAGATAAAGTGCTGCAGCTGAATGGCGTACCTACAAAGAAAATAATGATTAACAATAAAACACTGTAAATGGTAAAGTATAACAGAATTACATACCTGCAAAGCAAACATGATAAAACATAGTAACAATAAAACATTGCAGTTAAGCATAAAATACAGTAGAGCAGAACAATAGAGAGAGAACAAGAAAAACCCAGCTATTTTCGGCTTTTATATACATATTTTATTTTTTTTTTACACTCCTTTTTTTTCTTTAACTGTAAAGGTTCCAGGTTCGGGTCTCTAAAAATGCGATGGCTTCTTTGGAGACCCTGTGAAAGTGTGTCCTAGGACTGTGCAGTGCTGTACCCTACGCTAATACTCCACTAGTGTGTGGTAGTATTGGAAACATTCATCGATGCAGAGACCAGGTTGGTCAGTACAAGAGCGACAATAAAAGCGAGTGTCACACCTGTATCCGCGTTTCCTACAGACGCAACATATTTGGGGGGGGGTTTGTTGGGTAGGGGTACCACGGAGGACATACGGAAAATGCCTCTCATGCAACCGGCTCACTGCATTTGCATTGGGAAGTTGGGGCACAGCCCTGTCTGGAAACAGAAGGGCTGTGATGACCTCTTCCTGGATATTAAGGAAGGATCCCGTTTGTCCTGACGCCTTGTATAGCACATAAGCGTTCAGCAGAGCCAATTGAAATAGGTATACAGACACTTTTTTTGTACCAGCGTCTCGCTCTACAGGCGATTAAGTATGGTGCCAACTTGTCGTTGAGGTCCACCCCTCCCACATTAAGGTTGTATTCGTGGACACAGAGGGGTTACTCCACAACACCAGTCGCCGTTGGAATTTGGACTGTCGTATCTGCATGAAGGGAGGGCAGAATGAAAACATTCAGTGAATCCCTCCACTTCACTGTCGAGCAAATGATTACATCTCAAGCAGGCTCTCTCCCCCTGACTAAGTTGGGACGCGATTAGATTGCACGGTGCCACATGAGCCAATTCCACAGTCAAAAAGGTGGCTAAAAAGTGGCACGCTTGTGTAATGTCCACGTACAAGTGGTACCCCTTTCTGAATAAGGGTGACACCAAGTCCCACACAATCTTACCTGCGTTCCCTATGTAGTCTGGGCAGTTCTCAGGCTCCATGTGACTATCTTTTCCCTCATAAACCATAAAACTATATGTATAGCCTGTTGCCCTGTCCCAGAGCTTATACAACTTGACCCCATATCTGGCACGCTTGCTGGGAAGATACTGTTTGAAAGACAAGCGACCAGAAAACTCAATCAGGGACTCATCAACGCAGACAACTTGATCAGAAGTAAACAAAGCTGCAAACGGTTGAAGTGGTTTACGAGGGACCAAATTTTGTAGAGCCGATCATATCCAGGGTCACCCCAAGGACGACAGAGTTCATTGTCGCTGAAGTGCATAAATCACAAGATCTGCTCGTATCTATCCCTGGATGCAGAGAACATGGGCCTAATGTGAATTGGGTCAGTGGACCAATATGACCGCAAATCACTCTTTGGTGCTGCAGAAGTGGTGGGCTCCCAATTCGGATTGGCAAATGCAGCAGGAAGGGCATTATGGGCTCGACAGGCCTGTGTTTATCTTCTTGGTGGCTGCAGGACACTACTTGTGCTAGCCACCGCACCAGCTTGAACTGCACTTATGGGACCCTCCACGTCACCACGTGATACTGCAGTGCTGGTTTGCTCCATATGAGAGCCTTGAGAACCTCAACAACAGAAGAACGGTGTCGGGTATGCCTGACCTTGGCAGGAACCACTACTCCGTCGTCGGAGCTATCTGTCAGGGTGCCGCTGCTGTCTACTGGTTCGTATTCTGAGCCTGAATCTGACAGATGGGTGATTTCCTCTTCACTCATCTATCATGCTCAGAAACGTGTAGGCCTGTTCACTAGTGTACCTTTGATTGGACATTGTGGCCTCTAAATTTACTAGTACAACTAGTAAGACTTGCAGACAAAAAGCGCACCCGATTGTCAGCGACTGCTTCAAACGCTACCAAAAAAACTGTTAGCGTTTCAGGCCTGACTCTGCAAACGCTGCAGTTATGTGTTTTTGTAAGTGACAGTGATTGATTTGATACTGCACTTGGGTGGGCTGTGCAGAGGGGCTAAACGCAGGTGCCAGCAGGTATCTGGGCTGATCCCGCTAACACTGTGTTTTTGGGAACCCTAAACTACTGGTGACACTAATATAGTTCTGACCAAAGATATTGTTCCATTCAGGCACTATACTGCGAGAGGTGTATCGTGCGTGGGTGTCAGCGCTACTGGCACTAATCTGACGCTGCCTGGCACAACGCAGACCCTAACTGACGCTAAAACCTAACTGATGTCATAAAACCTAACTGATGTCACCTGCCGGGTGATCAGGGGGTTAAACCTTTTATTAGGTAATATATGGCGGTTGCCCTGACGTTATAAAAATATAAACGAACTAACCAGCGTCACCGGTGACACTAATATGGTGATCACTGGTGATGGGGTGAAAGGGTTAGCTGGGGGTTATCAAGGGGTTAAAACCTTCGGTAATATATGGGGTTACCCTGACACTATACAAGACTGACGGTGAAAATAACTGGCTAACCCGTGACACTAATACGGCGATCAGAATATAGATCTATACACTATATTAGTGACACTGGTGACAGGGGGTGAACGAGTTTAACACGGGGGCAATTAAGGGGTTAAACCTTTATTAGGGGGGTACACTAGACCTACCGAGGCCTACTGCCCTAACACTTATTAGTCACAAATGACACCAATGCAGTGATCAGTGAAAACTGTACTTGGTGACACTCTGACAGGGAGTGAAGGGGTTACCGGGGGGGGGGGGGGATCGGGGGGAGGGTGACAAGTGTGCCTATGTGTACTGGTGTTAGTGTAGTGTTGTGCAATTCACGGTTGGATGTCCTTTCTCCTCTCTGGAACGGAAAAGAGTTCCACAAGGGGAGATGACATTTTCCTCTGCCTATGTTTACGCTTGCAGGCAGAGGACAGTCTCTCATTCGCCAGAACCGAGCACCAGGTCCAGGCCAGAAATCATTGGCCTGGGCCTGGAGACTGATCGGTTCCGAAGCGAATCGGATCGCCCCAGGGGTGAATGCGCTCAAGGTAAACCGACGGGGATTTGCCCAGTAAAGCCGACCTGCCACAGTATGAAGGTGGCTGGTCAGCTACTGGTTAATGGCTGTGTTGTTTTGAGGGGACAGCAAATTTACACTGTTATACAAGCTGTGCATTCACTACTTTACATTGTAACAAAGTGTCATTTCTTCAGTGTTGTCATATGAAAAGATATAATAAAATATTTACAAAAATGTGAGGTGTGCTTACTTTTGTGAGATACTGTATATGAAGATTTGAAGTAAAGAGAATGTTGCAAAGATCGGGACTGCATCTTCAACTTTTTGATATGCGTTTGGTGGAAAACTGAGGAAATCCACATTGGCTGTAATCCTGTGAAAAGTATACTGGTTACATGACAGAAGTGTCCCACCTTGGTTTAAATAAATATATATATATACATTATTTATTTGCACAATGTGGTACTTTATTTTTATTATTATTTTTTTTTTTTTTAAGTTGTGGTACCTACATGGTTATGACTGGGTCTGTATGTCTTGCAAGTTCACAAGCTGACATGGCATCAGGGTTTTTGTTTACTGGGAAAGGGCAGAGCATATGGTGTATGCAGTTCTCTTATTCCAAGATAAATATATGCCCATTCAAACTGCAAAACAATTTCATGAACACCACTATCAAGGCAAATGCCTTCTGAGACCTCCCAATTCCTAGGTCTTAATATTTTAATAGTGGTTCTGATGTGGAATTTGCAGATTTAGACTTCTTTCATCCTTACAATAGTAAACTTTCCTCTTGTTTACTGGTTGGGTACCAGCCTGTAATACCCCTTCATTACCAGTCCAGTTCTCAGTTTTCAGTGCTGTTTGACAATTACTCGGTCATGCAACACTGTACCCAATTGAAGTTTTTAACCTTCTTTGAGGAAGAGATTTTTTTTGGTGGTTTGAATTAACCACTTTTTTTTCACTATAACAAGGAAAAAGAACAAACCTTTTGAAAAAAAAAAAAAAAAAAACTGTCCCTTGAATTGAATGACAAATAGTCATGCAACATTGTACCCATATGAAATTTTTGTCCTTTTTTTTCACATAAATAGAGCTTTCGTTTGGTGGTAATCACCGCTGGGTTTTTTATTTTTTGCGCTATAAAAGAAAAAAGACTGAAAATTCTGTAATAAATAAAAAAATTTAAAATTTTTCTTCGTTTGTTATAAAATTTTGCAAATTAGTAATTTTTCTTCATAAATTATGGCCAAAATGTATACTGCTACATATCTTTGGTAAAAAATAACCCAAGTCAGTGTATATTATTTGGTCTGTGTGAAAGTTACGGTGCCAATACCTGAAAATTGTTCACACCTGAAGTACTGAGGACCTATTAATTTCTTGAGATCCTAACAAGCCTTGTTAAAGGGGGCTTCCAGACCCCCACAACCACCGGCCATGGTTGTGGGGATGAGGCCCTTGTCCTCATCAACATGGGGACAAGGTGTTTTGGGGGGCTACCCCAAAGCACCCTCCCAATATTGAGGGCATGTGGCCTGGTACGGTTCGGGGGGGGGGGGCGTTCTCTCGTCCCCCCCCCCTCTTTTCCTGCGGCTTGCCAGGTTGCGTGCTCGAATAAGGGTCTGGTATGGATTTTTGGGGGGACCCCACGCCTTTTTTTTTTTTTTTATTATTTATTTATTTATTTTGGCCGAGGTTCCCCTTAATATCCATACCAGACCTGAAGGGCCTGGTATGGAATTTAGGGGGACCCCCCACGTCTTTTTTTTTTTTTTAATTTTGGTTCGGGGTTCCCCTGTGGGGAATTCCCATGCCGTTTTTATCAATGAACTTGTATGTGTATTGTCGGACCGGCAATGCATTAATAGCCGCGAGTAGTTTTAAATGACTTTTTTTCCTTTGAAATGTCATTTTGCTGTCAGACTGTTCTAAACACGGGAAACATGCGCCCCTTTACAGGCATACTATAGACACCCCCTAGGTACGAAATTTAAAGGGATATTACACTTTTATTGTTTCACTTTAAGCATTATTAAAATCACTGCTCCCGTAAAAACGGCCGTTTTTGAAACTTTTTTTTGCATTGATCCATGTCCCCTGGGGCAAGACCCAGGTCCCCAAACACTTTTTATGACAATAACTTGCATATAAGCCTTTAAAATTAGCACATTTGATTATTCATGTTCGTGTCCCGTAGACTTTAACGGTGTTCGCGTGTTCAAACAAATTTTTTTCCTGTTCGCATGTTCTGGTGCGAACCGAACAGGGGGGTGTTCGGCTCATCCCTACTGGCCACATACAGAGCCCAACATGCAGGGAGCACCATCAGATGTTCTAGGGGCATAAATGTCAAATCTAATTTGACTACCTAATACACTTTTGTGAGACACTGATGGGCACTGTAGTGGTACTGATGGGCACTGTAGTGCATGGATGTTGCATGGCTGAGTATAGCTGAGCATGGATGGCATGGCTAAGCATGGATGTTGAATGAGTATGACAGAGGGATGGCTGAGGATGGATGAGGCTGCACAGAGCAGCCCTGTGGGCACTACAGATCCAGCCCACAGCGTTGCTGCACGCAATCTCTCCCCTCTCCGCTCACATTGTACCAGTCGGTACAGAGAGGGGAGAGCGGAACCGGACAGGACGCCGGTTTGTTTACAAGTGATTGCTCCGTTATTTGACGGAGTGATCACGTGGTAAACGGTCGCTGTCAGCAGCCATTTATCGAGGACCGGGCAGTCACGGATGCTCCCGTGTGTGCGATTCTGGGAGGACTTTATAGTATGCCCTCCCAGAGTTATCGAGCTGTGCTGTAGCTGTCATTCGGCTATAGTGCGGTTAAGTGGTTAAATCAAGTCGATTTAAATCACTAGTAAAAAGGCTCAATTTAAATCATAATATTTAAAGAGCAACTGTGATCTCTGTCCCGCAGCAGCTCCTCCTCTGACCCGCTGTTCATTCACTGACAGTCCAATTCATTTTAATGGGACAGCTGGTGATGCGGCAGTGACACAACAGGGTAAGGGGCATGGCGGCAGCAGGGGAGTGGATGCCCGCAAACTGGCGCTGCCATGATGGATCTGAAATTACAGGTGCTCTTTAAATGCAAGGACTCATTCTTGCTGGTAGCTAGAATCCTTAATATTTGCAAACAAAATTAAGCTGTCAGATTAGTAAAACAGCAATATCAGAACTGATTCAATCAGTTTGTTTTGCAAATCTATGTACCCTACAATGGGATAAACTAGTGTTCCTGAACTTTGTTTTATCTCATGGTTCCTGTGAAATTGTGTGAATGCATCAATGCAGTGCATGTTATCTCAGTTTGCAGAGCTTGGATTCTTTGAATGAGTTGTTGCCTTATGAGTTAGTGAAATCTCCATTAATAGCTGTAAAATATTGTAATTAAGAATATATTTCTTTTAGCTTGTATCTATGGAGGACGAGTAACTTGGTTTCACAGAATTGTCTGTTAGACAATTCGGTGCCTAAGCTTGTGTATACAAACAATGGGACCCAAACCTCATTGTTCTACACATACTCACTTCAAAAGATCCCATGTTTGAATGTGCAATGAGGGGCCGTGGCTAGTCTGTCATGTATACTTCATTTCCCTGAAAATGTAATCTACTACTTCTCCTGAGTATGGCGATACCACAAGGTTAAATTTCATGCTCAGAATAGTCTGGGACAAGGATTTGCATTAGGGCAGACTGACTATGGGGGCTGACTTATGTAAAGTATAGGGATTGGAAATGTAGCCAGTCCTTACCCAGGATTAGAGAGGCCCACCAATCAGAGCCACGCCATGCCAACCAATGAGGCATCAGCCTGTAATGATATACACAGATTAGATAGGAGGGAAACACACACTCACTGGTGGAGCGGTCACCTGAATGGACCCTTTGTGGGTCATAGTCTGGTAACTATTGGAACTAAATATGTTTATCTTATATTTATTTTTCTTTTCTGTCCTACTGTTTGTAGATTAAGGTTTTGAGGAATATACTCTTCATTCCTTCATGTAATCCATGATTTTTACCCTTTTCCTGTGCAATTAGATTGCTGTGTATTAGTCTAGGCCTACTTTACTATATACCAATACATTTTTGTTATTGTGTTAAAGATTTCACTCGTGGTCAAAGAACTCTCATTTAACCCAAATCATATCTGAGAGATATTAAATCTCAAATATAGTAAACGGGTAACATAATTTACCAAAAATGTAAATATTGCAAAATATACATCTTTTTGCTACATAACTAAGCTCCTTTCATGCTGAATAAACTAAATTATTAATGTATCTTAAATAGAAAACTATCTTTAAATTGATAAAAAAAATAAAAACTTTTTTATCAATGATTTTTATCCACCCTGGTTATAAAACATGTCAAACATTGTCTATAAGATTGCCAGGATAGTACATGACCCCTTTTTGGAAAGTTAGCACCCCAAGCTGATCTCCGTTTTTGCATATTGAGGAAAATGTAAAAATCCCAAAAGCAGAAATTATTGTGCCTGAGTGCAAATGGAGATCCACACTTTAGAAGTATGGCATGCAATACAGAAGAACCCCACAACTATATTTTACCTCGCAAACGGGCTCAGCCTGGAAGATGCAGTGACACATCACAAAAGCGAACAAGCAGAGTGCACTGATGGTAACTTAAATCAACCACAAAGCAAAAGACAAATGCACTCCATGAAAGAATGTGACAGTCCCATATCTGTGGTCCAGAAGACACCTTAGCCATGGTCAGCTACTGATATTGGGGCAGTTTTCACATGACACCATATATCACATGTCTCTTTGCAGTTTGTTTTATCCCTTCAATGAGACGCATGTGCTTTGGTACCCTCCATACAAATAATTTTTATTTACCTCTATTTACTTTTTCTATGGTGTCAGTTTTTTATATTTGGTCACTTTGTATATGCACTTGTATTTTTCAGAATGTTTTAAGTTTTGCTTATAAAGACATGGGGAGAGCTGATCACACCACCCTACACCTGTGTGAGGAGGGAGTGTCCTCTATTTGGGGGTTCGGTGGGTCAGTCTTGGGTTTGAAGAAGCACAATGTATGTGTGACACGTCGTCACCCCTTGGTCCGTTGTCCTAGTCCTGGTGGCAGTCTTTCAATAAACCTATTGGACGAATGTTGGTGTGCAGCTATTTTTGTACTTGGCCATGGTCAGCGGCTGGAGTAAGACTGTAATATGTCCTGGGATCGGCCACCTCTGACCCACTCACACAGCTGTTCAAAGCACTGCATCCATAAAACTGCATTGATAAATTACAACAGGGAGGGGACTCTATGTAAACATTTGATTGCTCATCACAGGGATTACATGGTATAGAGCTACTCAGGTCAGCTCAGCTAACTTTAACTTTAGCTGTGATCTGAACTGTTTAGTGACACTGCAGTGCATTGTCACGGGGCATGATAAATGTGGCACAAAAATCAAGAAGGTAAATGTGTGAGGGGTTTTTTTTCCTAATTTTTTAATTACAGCGTGGAATCCAATATATGATTTTTGCATTTTGACCTTAAATTCACTTTAAACACATGCAGTATATATTTGATGGTGTATTTATCTGTTTATCCTTCAACTCTGAGAAGATTGAAACATCAAGCGTGTTCTAGGATTGGGCTGTTTAAAGTCAGCCTGATAGTTGTTTTATTGTACACTAAGAAAGTGAGTACTACGAGAGAAAATGTACTGCTATTTTTTACACTTCTTCTTAAACATGTAGTTAAAAATATGAGAATCAAGCTCCAGAAGTGCACCATGTATCATTAGCATCTTTTATCCATTTTGCTTTGCGTTCTAGGAATGAGTAATGATATGTATTTATTAGAGGGAAGATCTGTCCTTTCATAGCTGTTATTACTAATTAGCCCAAACCTTTATCTGGCAGGCCAGAAAAAGCCTCAGCCTTTAGTAGACTCTCAGCCCCCACCATCGCTGCTCATTTCCCCTGTAGCTCTGATGTCACTGCTAATTGTGCTTTAGCTGATCCCATTAAAGGTATTAGTTTGAAAGATTGCATGACACTAGGTAGGTAATATGCTATGTCTGTAGTAGTGTAAAAGCAGCTGAGCTGCAATTTTTCTGCACAAGATTAATTTTGCTATCGTGGCCCTTTTTGTACATACACAAGAATGCAGTAGTGCATTGACCATGCAGCAGCTTTTGTTACAAAGTTTGCCATAGCCTTAGAATGCCTCTCATCTCCCTCTGGTTTAATCTGGAAACCACGTATTTGTATTTTTAGAAGCAATGTGTGCAGTTCAAATCTTTTGTTTTTGTGCATGTCAGGTGGTCTCCAGTTATAGACATTTATAAATGTGTATCTTAATCGTATTGGACACAGGCAAAATATTCATAGACCTTGGGTTAAAGGCTTGTACCCTCAGGTGATTGGGTACTGACAAAACCTTTTAAGGACATGCCCCCAAGGCGCCACCTTTTATAACCCTTCGCCACGCGAAGTGGATGTAAACCCACTCTCATCCTTTCTAAACTACTGCCATAGTGGTTATCTATAAGGATATAAATGCCACCTGCATGTATCCTTACCTGTCAAATGTTGCCCCTCTGTTATGAGACCCGAAAAACTGCAGATCCTGTGGGTGGGGGTGTGTGTTGTCCGAAGCTCAGTGGGTGGAGTCGTGATGTCACTAGACTCCCCACCCACCTCTACACTCCCCTTGTCAACATGCATTTTCTCCTGGTGTATTTCTTACACTAAACTTCTGTTATGATCACTAACATCCAGTCAAAACCCTGAAAGTCACCACATGACTTCAGCATGCCCAATCATGCTGAGGTGTGGAGCAACCAATCCGGGGAGAGCTGGAGAAGAAAGGAGGGAATCTAAAGTACACAGAATACCTCTTTCTGGCTTGTGCATGAGATATGTAAATCACCTGTCACAGCAGGGGGGAAGAACTGACTCCTATTTCTCTGTGTGCCAGTTTTTATCTCACTGAAAAAAGAAGAGGACTGCTCAGAGATGGATTAACTCTTTGTGGCAAGACTGGGCACAGATGACATGAAATCCTATACTGTACAAGTTGCAAGCCTTAATTAACCACTTAAGGACCGCCTAACGCCGATTTACGTCGGCAAGGCGGCACGGGCAGGCAAAATCACGTACATGTACGTGATTTGCCTCTCGCGGGTGGGGGGTCCGATCGGACCCCCCCCCGGTGCCCGAAGCGGTCCCGTTCTGTTCCCCGGCGATCCGAGATGAGGGGGAGGCCATCCGTTCGTGGCCCCCCCCTCGCGATCGCCGCCGGCCAATGGGAACACTCCTTTGCTGCTGTATGCTAAACAGCAGCAAAGGAAATGATGTCATCTCCCCTCGGCTCGGTATTTTCCGTTCCAGCGCCGAGGGGAGAAGACATCAATGTGAGTGCACAACACACTACACACACAGTAGAACATGCCAGGCATACAAAACACCCCGATCCCCCCCCCCCCATCGCCCCCCGATCCCCCCCCAATCACCCCCCCCCCCTGTCACAAACTGACACCAGCAGGTTTTTTTTTTTTTTTTTTTCTGATTACTGCATAGTGTCAGTTTGTGACAGTTACAGTGTTGGGACAGTGAGTATTACCCCCCTTTAGGTCTAGGGTACCCCCCTAACCCCCCCTAATAAAGTTTTAACCCCTTGATCACCCCCTGTCACCAGTGTTGCTAAGCGATCATTTTTCTGATCGCTGTATTAGTGTCGCTGGTGACGCTAGTTAGTGAGGTAAATATTTAGGTTCGCCGTCAGCGTTTTATAGTGACAGGGACCCCCATATACTACCTAATAAATGTTTTAACCCCTTGATTGCCCCCTAGTTAACCCTTTCACCACTGATCACCGTATAACCGTTACGGGTGACGCAGGTTAGTTCGTTTATTTTTTATAGTGTCAGGGCACCCGCCGTTTATTACCTAATAAAGATTTAGCCCCCTGATCGCCCGGCGGTGATATGCGTCGCCCCAGGCAGCGTCAGATTAGCGCCAGTACCGCTAACACCCACGCACGCAGCATGCGCCTCCCTTAGTGGTATAGTATCTGATCGGATCAATATCTGATCTGATCAGATCTATACTAGCGTCCCCAGCAGTTTAGGGTTCCCAAAAACACAGTGTTAGCGGGATCAGCCCAGATACCCGCTAGCACCTGCGTTTTGCCCCTCCGCCCAGCCCACCCAAGTGCAGTATCGATCGATCACTGTCACTTACAAAACACTAAACGCATAACTGCAGCGTTCACAGAGTCAGGCCTGATCCCTGCGATCGCTAACAGTTTTTTTGGTAGCATTTTGGTGAACTGGCAAGCAAGCACCAGGCAGCGTCAGGTTAGCGCCAGTACCGCTAACACCCACGCACGCACCGTACACCTCCCTTAGTGGTATAGTATCTGATCGGATCAATATCTGATCCGATCAGATCTATACTAGCGTCCCCAGCAGTTTAGGGTTCCCAAAAACGCAGTGTTAGCGGGATCAGCCCAGATACCTGCTAGCACCTGCGTTGTGCCCCTCCGCCCGGCCCAGCCCAGCCCACCCAAGTGCAGTATCGATCGATCACTGACACTTACAAGGCACTAAACGCATAACTGCAGCGTTCGCAGAGTCAGGCCTGATCCCTGCGATCGCTAACAGTTTTTTTGGTAGCATTTTGGTGAACTAGCAAGCACCGGCCCCAGGCAGCGTCAGGTTAGCGCCAGTACCACTAACACCCACGCACGCAGCATACGCCTCCTTTAGTGGTATAGTATCTGAACGGATCAATATCTGATCCGATCAGATCAGATCTATACTAGCGTCCCCAGCAGTTTAGGGTTCCCAAAAACGCAGTGTTAGCGGGATCAACCCAGATACCTGCTAGCACCTGCGTTTTGCCCCTCCGCCCGGCCCAGTCCAGCCCACCCAAGTGCAGTATCGATCGATCACTGTCACTTACAAAACACTAAACGCATAACTGCAGCGTTCGCAGAGTCAGGCCTGATCCCTGCGATCGCTAACAGTTTTTTTGGAAGCTTTTTATTGAACTGGCAAGCACCAGCGGCCTAGTACACCCCGGTCGTAGTCAAACCAGCACTGCAGTAACACTTGGTGACGTGGCGAGTCCCATAAGTGCAGTTCAAGCTGGTGAGGTGACAAGCACAAGTAGTGTCCCGCTGCCACCAAAAAGACAAACACAGGCCCGTCGTGCCCATAGTGCCCTTCCTGCTGCATTCGCCAATCCTAATTGGGAACCCACCACTTCTGCAGCGCCCGTACTTCCCCCATTCACATCCCCCAACGAAATGCAGTCGGCTGCATGAGAGGCATTTTTATGTGCTCCCGAGTACCCCTACCCAACGAACCCCCCCCAAAAAGATGTTGTGTCTGCAGCAAACGCGGATATAGGCGTGACACCCGCTATTATTGTCCCTTCTGTCCTGACAATCCTGGTCTTTGCATTGGTGAATGTTTTGAACGCTACCATACACTAGTTGAGTATTAGCGTAGGGTACAGCATTGCACAGACTAGGCACACTTTCACAGGGTCTCCCAAGATGCCATCGCATTTTGAGAGACCCGAACCTGGAACCGGTTACAGTTATAAAAGTTAGTTACAAAAAAAGTGTAAAAAAAAAAAATATATATATAAAATAAAAAAAAATAGTTGTCGTTTTATTGTTCTCTCTCTCTATTCTCTCTCTCTATTGTTCTGCTCTTTTTTTACTGTATTCTATTCTGCAGTGTTTTATTGTTATTGTTATTGTTATTGTTATTATGTTTTATCATGTTTGTTTTTCAGGTATGTAATTATTTATACTTTATTGTTTACTGTGCTTTATTGTTAACCATTTTTTTGTCTTCAGGTACGCCATTCACAACTTTGAGTGGTTATACCAGAATGATGCCTGCAGGTTTAGGTATCATCTTGGTATCATTCTTTTCAGCCAGCGGTCGGCTTTCATGTAAAAGCAATCCTAGCGGCTAATTAGCCTCTAGACTGCCTTTACAAGCCGTGGGAGGGAATGCCCCCCCCCCCCCCCACCGTCTTCCGTGTTTTTCTCTGGCTCTCCTGTCTCAACAGGGAACCTGAGAATGCAGCCGGTGATTCAGCCAGCTGACCATAGAGCTGATCAGAGACAAGAGTGGCTCCAAACATCTCTATGGCCTAAGAAACCGGAAGCTACGAGCATTTTATGACTTAGATTTCGCCGGATGTAAATAGCGCCATTGGGAAATTGGGGAAGCATTTTATCACACCGATCTTGGTGTGGTCAGATGCTTTGAGGGCAGAGGAGAGATCTAGGGTCTAATAGACCCCAATTTTTTCAAAAAAAGAGTACCTGTCACTACCTATTGCTATCATAGGGGATATTTACATTCCCCGAGATAACAATAAAAATGATTTAAAAAAAAAAAAAATGAAAGGAACAGTTTAAAAATAAGATAAAAAAGCAAAAAAATAATAAAGAAAAAAAAAAAAAAAAAAAAAAGCACCCCTGTCGCCCCCTGCTCTTGCGCTAAGGCGAACGCAAGCGGCGGTCTGTCGTCAAACGTAAACAGCAATTGCACCATGCATGTGAGGTATCGCCGCGAAGGTCAGATCGAGGGCAGTAATTTTTGCAGTAGACCTCCTCTGTAGATCTAAAGTGGTAACCTGTAAAGGCTTTTAAAGGCTTTTAAAAATGTATTTATTTTGTTGCCACTGCACGTTTGTGCGCAATTGTAAAGCATGTCATGTTTGGTATCCATGTACTCGGTCTAAGATCATCTTTTTTATTTCATCAAACATTTGGGCAATATAGTGTGTTTTAGTGCATTAAAATTTAAAAAAGTGTGTTTTTTCCCCAAAAAATGCGTTTGAAAAATCGCTGCGCAAATACTGTGTGAAAAAAAAAAATGAAACACCCACCATTTTAATCTGTAGGGCATTTGCTTTAAAAAAATATATAATGTTTGGGGGTTCAAAGTAATTTTCTTGCAAAAAAAAAAAAACTTTTTCATGTAAAAAATAAGTGTCAGAAAGGGCTTTGTCTTCAAGTGGTTAGAAGAGTGGGTGATGTGTGACATAAGCTTCTAAATGTTGTGCATAAAATGCCAGGACAGTTCAAAACCCCCCCAAATGACCCCATTTTGGAAAGTAGACACCCCAAGCTATTTGCTGAGAGGCATGTCGAGTCCATGGAATATTTTATATTGCGACACAAGTTGCGGGAAAGAGACAAAAATTTTTTTTTTTTTTTTTTTTTTTTTTGCACAAAGTTGTCACTAAATGATATATTGCTCAAACATGCCATGGGAATATGTGAAATTACACCCCAAAATACATTCTGCTGCTTCTCCTGAGTACGGGGATACCATATGTGTGAGACTTTTTGGGAGCCTAGCCGTGTACGGGACCCCGAAAACCAAGCACCGCCTTCAGGCTTTCTAAGGGGCGTGAATTTTTGATTTCACTCTTCACTGCCTATCACAGTTTCGGAGGCCATGGAATGCCCAGGTGGCACAAAAACCCCCCCAAATGACCCCATTTTGGAAAGTAGACACCCCAAGCTATTTGCTGAGAGGTATAGTGAGTATTTTGCAGACCTCACTTTTTGTCACAAAGTTTTGAAATTTGAAAAAAGAAAAAAAAAAAAAGTTTTTTCTTGTCTTTCTTCATTTTCAAAAACAAATGAGAGCTGCAAAATACTCACCATGCCTCTCAGCAAATAGCTTGGGGTGTCTACTTTCCAAAATGGGGTCATTTGGGGGGGGTTTGTGCCACCTGGGCATTCCATGGCCTCCGAAACGGTGTTAGGCAGTGAAGAGTAAAATCAAAAATTCACGCCCTTAAAAACGCTGAAGGCGGTGATTGGTTTTCGGGGCCCCGTACGCGGCTAGGCTCCCAAAAAGTCCCACACATGTGGTATCCCCATACTCAGGAGAAGCAGCTAAATGTATTTTGGGGTGCAATTCCACATAGGCCCATGGCCTGTGTGAGCAATATATCATTTAGTGACAACTTTGTGCAAAAAAAAAAAAAAAAAAAAAAAAAAGTGTCACTTTCCCGCAACTTGTGTCAAAATATAAAATATTCCATGGACTCAATATGCCTCTCAGCAAATAGCTTGGGGTGTCTACTTTCCAAAATGGGGTCATTTGGGGGGGGGTTGTGCCACCTGGGCATTCCATGGCCTCCGAAACTGTGATAGGCAGTGAAGAGTGAAATCAAAAAGTTACACCCTTAGAAATCCTGAAGGCGGTGATTGGTTTTCGGGGTCCCATACGCGGCTAGGCTCCCAAAAAGTCCCACACATGTGGTATCCCCGTACTCAGGAGAAGTAGCTGAATATATTTTGGGGTGCAATTCCACATAGGCCCATGGCCTGTGTGAGCAATATATCATTTAGTGACAACTTTTTGTAAATATTTTTTTTTTTTTTTTTTTTTTTGTCATTATTCAATCACTTGGGACAAAAAAAATAAATATTCAATGGGTTCAACATGCCTATCAGCAATTTCCTTGGGGTGTCTACTTTCCAAAATGGGGTCATTTGGGGGGGTTTTGTACTGCCCTGCCATTTTAGCACCTCAAGAAATGACATAGGCAGTCATAAACTAAAAGCTGTGTAAATTCCAGAAAATGTACCCTAGTTTGTAGACGCTATAACTTTTGCGCAAACCAATAAATATACGCTTATTGACATTTTTTTTACCAAAGACATGTGGCCGAATACATTTTGGCCTAAATGTATGACTAAAATTGAGTTTATTGGATTTTTTTTATAACAAAAAGTAGAAAATATCATTTTTTTTCAAAATTTTCGGTCTTTTTCCGTTTATAGCGCAAAAAATAAAAACTGCAGAAGTGATCAAATACCATCAAAAGAAAGCTCTATTTGTGGGAAGAAAAGGACGCAAATTTCGTTTGGGTACAGCATTGCATAACCGCGCAATTAGCAGTTAAAGCGACGCAGTGCCAAATTGGAAAAAGACCTCTGGTCCTTAGGCAGCATAATGGTCCGGGGCTCAAGTGGTTAAAACATTTTTTTTTTTTTTTTTTTTGGTTTTACATCCACTTTGTCCTCAGTTTTGTGCTAGTGTCCCTAAGGTGATGGATCTGTTCTCCTTCCCTGAGTAATCACTTTTTAAGGTAACTAGTTATTTTATCTTCAGATTCTTCAAAGACAAAAAACAATCAGCTCCTCACTGCCTTCTAGTGCCACAAATAGAAACCATGCATCCAGATCGGTGCAACCTCCGTAATCCTTGGAAGCAGTAACCGAACCCTACACTGTGGGGACAGCTTTTAATGTTGCTTCGGGCATGGGATACTGTGACGCTCACCTTGATCCTTATTGCAACGCATGTAGTCAGCCATAGGGTGCTATGTGGGTCCAGGGTATCGGGGGTATGCCCACTGAGAGCAGCGAGGCCTGGACAGTTAAGACATGGTCACCCTGTATACTTCTGACTGTTAAAAACTGGGGCAATATTTGGATTTTATTCACTACAGTGTAAAGTTTTGTTTTGTGTTTTTTTGTTTTTTTATACTTGGTGTTAAAACTCAATCACTCAGAGCTTAGTCTCAGATGTATGACCAGGTGTGACATCACACCACAGGTCACACATTTTACCACCACGTTCACCAAAACCCCTTTGTTTCTAACGCACTTTCTCCTGCCCTTTCTCCAGGGGGAATTGCTACAGGATGATCTACAACCGGGTTACTGCTTTCTCCTAGCCATACTTACCCCATATTCAGCACCCTACTGCAGGAACGTCCCACAGAGGAATACCCTACGTAGCTATGATGGAAACCAGACAAAAGGTAGCCATTGCTAAACCGTAGGTGAACATTCGCTCTGCCCAAGGCCCACACAACAGGTCTGTCTTAGAGTGATGCTGTCCCCCTTAGACTACAGTAGAAGCCGGCTCTAACATGGCTCTCTGAATTCGGTTCTAGCTTTATTTCAAGCACGCAACAAGCAGCCTATCTGACAAAAGCAGCATTTTCTGCATCTGTCTCAGTACCGCGGACAAATAATGGCCTTAATCCAGCCATCTTTGCCTAGGGCTCAAAAACGAAACCTGATATGCCTGCCCTAGAGGAGGCAGACAGAAGGAAATGAAGAGGACATAGAGGTAGAATAGGAGGAAGCTGCTAAGATTTTTCTTCCCCAGATTGCAGCTGTATTGAAGAGGAAGCTTCACGCAGTATGCTTGTAGAAAAGCTCACTGTTGCTGTCCTAAAAGCCTTGGCATTGTGTAGCATATCCTCCTCTATATCACCATGCCCATTTGGGTGCAAAGAGACCTGCAAAATCTTTAAAAACATTGCCTGTTCACGAACCGATAGAATGTGCAGTCTTTGACTATTGGATCACTCCATACAGGATGCTCTCCCCAAAATCTTTGTCAAACGCTATCCATTGGAAAAAGTTAGCAAAAAGTAGTCTCTTCCTGTGGTTAATCCTGCCAACTCGGTCTCAACTACTGCAATACCACTATGTACATTTACAGCTTCGTATTAAGGGAGTTATACCAGGACCATGGTTGCAGCTGCAACTATGATCTAGTTATATGTGTGTGTTGTTTTTTTTTCTGCCAGTCAGCAATTCTCTTTTTAGCCAAAGTGATCTAATCGGCTATAGAGCTGCCAGCTCACTTTTTCATGCAATGGGAGGGGGGTCTAAATAGTGCTTCTAAATCTGCCAATACATTTTAACACTCAAAAGGCTGCAGTCAGTTCTACCAGGTGGACACCCACTCTTCTGTGGATCCAGATTTCTGAGCCGTTCGCAAGGTTTATGCAGTGGCGCTCTCTGGAGTCAGGTCTTTTGACCCTTGTTGGGCTTGTTGGCACAGTTTTTGTTTGCCCCCATTCTATGCAATTGCTTGAAGATGTGCCAGGGTCTATGAATATTTTGCCTGTCCTGTACTGTATTAAGATGCAAGGAATTTTAACTTGCCTGAAAGTTCCATATCTTAGGAGTACAGTTCCAGACATCCTCTCTTCCATTCCTTGGTTGGTCTGCATTGCTTGCTACAAAACTAAAGACTTGCAGAGTGGGGTAGGGTTATAGGAAATGTGCCCAGGGAGTGTGTCCACGAAAGCATTGCCAGTGTCTAATCACCTGACGGTTCAAACTTATAATGCCAGGATCAATTAATTATATGTCTTTGTCCTGTAGTGTACTCTAAGATATGGAACTTCGGGGTAAATCAAAATTCCTTTGTCTACTTTTATCACACTGAAAACTTTCAATGGTAAATACAGCACTGCACTGTAGCTGAAAATCCACAACTGCAGGAATTGTTTTCATTTCAATTGTATAGTTGTTTTTGCCATAGGATAAGTCTTATTTACATGAAGCTGCTTTCTTTTCATTGTGTTGCCATTTTTAACTAAATTTAGTATGGAAGATTTCCATATTTCCTCACAAGCTGTCTATATCCTAGCAACAAAGGGACAAAAGGTGTCTCTTACTGCCCTTCACATTGGCAACACAAGGACACTAAGCAGTTTCCTTGGGACGCTGCCTGCATCCTAGTAACAAAGGGATGCTATAGCTGCAGAGGTCACGTACAACGTAGCAAACAGAAGGGAGCTAGGTGACTGAAGTCTCAGCCGTCTGCATCTTAGCAACAGAAGGCATTTATGCAGTAATGCTGTGCATGCAAACATAGCTCAAACACATTACATTTGTACGGAGCATTTTTTTCTCAGGATCTTACGGTCTGCTTCTGCTAGCAAGATCCTGCATACTAGTTGCCTTATTTTCATACGACCAAGTGCATGTACACTAACGAGAGCCATACTGCAAGAAGGTGATAATTTGTGACACTAGTTCTATCCATAGCAAACAAATGACTGCATGTTGCGGGTGTCTGTGTTGCAAGAAATGGAACAGGCTGCAACATTTTGTCTAGTTCTGCAGTCATTTTTGCCTGAAAAACAGAATAAATAATCGATAGAAAGGAGATACCCCCCAATAATGAATGGGACTTTAACAGCAACAGAGTAAAGGTAGAATACAATATATTTTATTCAAAATGTACACATATGTGTGGAGATTATAGATTTTCAAACCAATAAAAACAATGATGATAATGGTGATGAATTTCCATATGATGTCCAGACGGCCCAACGCATTTCAGGACAAATTACGTCCCTTTGTCAGGGGAAATTATCAGGAAGGGATCACACCAGAATGGTCATCGTAAAAGTTTACTGCCGGACCAATGGCGACACTTACATCAAAAACAGACACCACCAGTGTCCAAAGGGCAAAGGTTGTAAAGGCTGGGTCCCCACTCATCCACACTTGTCCAACCCAATGGTGCCGACAGGAGGCACACACATAAGTACCGACCCTCCGTGTTTCCCAGTGTCTTCCCTCAGTGTACGATCTCCATAAATTCCACTTCCAGGGCAAGACAGGGAACAGCGACGGCCAAAGGCATACACAAGAGCGTTGCCCTCAAATCTTCCTCCTAGGTCACTATAGGATATAATCTCAGTGAGATCCTATTTATCAGGATTGGGTTGTAAGATAGAGAGGGTATCCTTAAACTTCAAGGTTTAAAAGAACAGTGCTCGTGTCCGCTGCCCGGTGCAATGACGAGAGAATAAATAATCCAGCGCTTCCTGCTTACTTCAAATCTCTGCTTACTATCCATTAAAGTTGCCAGTCTGTAAAGCCTCGCACACACGGTCTGATTGTTGTACGACCAAGCGTCTGATTTTTGTCAAAAGCACGTGTGCAGGATTTTTTTCTGGCATACTAACTATCCACAAATTGTTGTTCAACAAACACGAACGTAGTGACGTACTATGAGAGTATAAAGAGGAAGTTGTTTTCTTAAGCTCCACCCTTTGGGCCCCTTATGCTAATTTCATGTTAGCAGAAGTTTGATGAACTTTTGATTCACACTTTTGTTGTTATTTTTTATTTGGATGGCAGATAGCATCCCTAATTTAATTCCTGTTTTTTTGTGTAGAATAATACTTGGCTATGTGTTTTTCTTCAAATGACAGTTTGGGAGTAGGCATTTACACTAAAAACCACACAATGGGAAATTAACAAGGGACACCAACATAGTTGTATCTTTGATCTTAAAAACTCAGAGATAATGGTGTTGTGGTAACTTCCCCAAAAAATAATCAAACAACCATAATATTAATATTATTTATATCACTACAAAACAAATGCCTTTTAAAATAGGTTTGGCATAACTACATCAGTATCACCAACAAAGCAGCTTCATTATTATCCCATTAAAGAAGATGAGAATGTGCGGTGCATTTTGACATTTCGGCAATTGCTGCGTCACAAATGTTCATTCTAGATTACGAACAGTAGTGTACAAGACCAAACTCTTCCCGGTCGTTCCTTGATTCCGATCATGCCTGTTTGTACTTTCGACTTTTGTGTGACGATCTCTTTACTGACTATCCGAAAATCAGACGTTGAGTTCACATCCGACAAATTTTATAGCCTGCACATCCAGCTTTTGTCTGACGAAAAAGTGAAATCGGCTGTCGAAAGCATCGTACTAACGATCCGAAAATCCACAGACAGCTCGCCTTACGAATTTTCACATCTGATTTTCGTATCGTTTGTATGGGCCTTTAGGCTAGGTTCACACCTGTGCTAGCGCGAGAGCCTATTCATTTTGAATTTGGCTGCTGTACCTGGCAAAACACAGAAAGTACCTGCACTATTTTTAAAATCGCAGATCACGCGGGAACCTCGGTTCCCAGTACGGTTGGGATTTCCATTGTGGGCGGCGTGCCACTAGAATTAATGGCACCCGCCTGCAGGTCCAGTGTTTCTTTGTGTGGGTGGTTGCAGCTGCTGGTATTTGCACAGATGTGAACCTAGCCTAAAAGTGCATGAAATCAAACTGCCCGTAGACATCAAATGGTTTATTTGTGCAAGAAACCTTGAAAGAATAGCCATGTTGATTTTCCAAATTTATTTAACTAGAGAAAAGATTTGTGAGAAAGGCGGTATCCGTTTAGCTTATCGTGGGGAGGGGGGGAATCACAGTAACTGAGACTGGTTTTCAGTTCATTAGAACATTGCCAAAATGTTTTATATTTACATATAGCCCAGAATAACTATCTGAATCGGCCTTGGATATTGGCTTCCTATAATCCTCCACACAACAGCACTCAGAGCATTGTGAGCCAATCAGGGTTCTTTTGCTTTTCCCAGTGCTGCAGTCTTATTATGAACTTGTTGCTTTCCGGTTGAGAAGGGGGAGTACAAAGATGTCCTCATCAGTGCAAATTGGCGCCTTCATTGTCCATCCCAGATTGGAATGGTGTTTTACCATTTTATCTGCCATCTTTTTGTGTTGTGTTCTTTGAGTTCTGCTTTAAAAACACTAAAAGGACGAGTTACTTGTTACTCTACTGCAGGGTGGATTTGATTTAAATCACAAGTAAAAAGGCTTGATTTAAATCCGCTCGATTTCAAATCATTTTTAAAGTGCAACAGTCACTTCTGTACCACAGCGGCTCCTGCTCTGACCCGCTGTTGACTCACCGACAGTCCCATTCACTTTAATGGGACGGCTGGTGATGCGGCAGTCACACAACAAGGTGAGGAACGTGGTGGCAGCAGGTGAGTGGATGCCCGCTAACAGGCACTGCCATGATGGATCTGAAATGACAGGTACTCTTTAAATGTAAGGACTTATTCTTGCTGGTAGTTAGTATCTTTAATATTTGCAAACAAAATTAAGGTTTCCTATTTAGAATAATAAGGTGTCAGGTTAGAAGAACAGCAATATCAGAACCGATTCAATCATACAGTTTTTAGTGTACATAGATTTGCAAAACAATGGGATAAAGGAATATTCCTGAACTTTGTTTTATTTCATGGTTACTGTGAAAGTGTGTGAATGTATCAATGCAGTGCATGTTATCTCAGCTTACAGAGCTTGGATTCATTGAATTAGTTTACCAAAAATGTAAATATTGCAGAATATACAGCCTCGTGCTACATAACTAAGCAACTTTTCATGCTGAATAAACTAAATTATTAATGTATCTTAAATAGAAAACTATCTTTGGATAGATTTTTTTTACTCCAAAAGCATTTTATTAAAAAAAAATTGATTAAAAATCAAAAAAATCTGATTTTTATTTTTTTTTTTTTTAAACATTGATTTATATCCAGCCTGCTCTACTGGATTATCATCAATTTTATATTGTATTTCAAAATTCCAGTATGATTGCAATATTAAAAAAAAAAAAATCCTATACTGAACCTTTCTTCACATAAAGCATGTCCTACTTTATCAAGCACTGTGTTAAAAGTAATGGTATATGGCAAAAACAAAAACCGTAAATACCAATTAGTTCAATATTTTCGGGAACCCAAAGTGTGTGAGGGGATAATAGTTTGTTTTTTACTTATCACATCCCTGCAAGTATGACCACTCGGTGGCAGATGCACGACGTGAGGATTAAAAATTTAAAGAATGATCTCACAAAATACCATGAATTTTATGCCTTCATTTGAACTTTTCTTTCCAGGGAAAATATTTTTGTCTTTGATCACATGTTGTGAGGTCTGTCTGACATGTTTGCTTTGTCTACAGTGATTTGGAATCAAGGAGAGAAGTAAAGAAAGAAGAGGGAGAAGCATTTGCCAGGGAACACGGCCTTATTTTTATGGAGACCTCAGCAAAGACTGCCTCAAATGTGGAGGAGGTAACGCATAAATACCTAACACTTTGTTCTCTTATGGTGCTGCTGCTGCACGGTCAACTAATACAGGGATATGGAGTGAAATGTACTAATCTAATCAGTAGAGCAGATTACTAAATATATTGTGTTTTTTTTTTAATCCATTGTGACGCAACACACATATATAACAGCTGTAACATTGCTAAGTTGCTATATTGTATAATTTGCAAAAAGCAGTATGTGGTTTTTGTCTGCAGTTAGTGAGGGTGCGTCTTGTGTGTTCTAGTGGACCAGAGGGGGATTTCTGTCTGTTGGTACAATTTCTCCCAGCCTTTATTAACAGAAGTAAGACACTCTTCCTCAACACATTAGTATACAGCCATCTACCAGAGGTTAAAACACTGCAAATCAAGAGGGACGAGCTCTCTAGTTGCTCTGCCCCTGCACATGAGCATAGTTTAGCTTGGTGTCCCGAAGAGGTAGGACCTCTCTCCCCAGCTCTGCTGGATCTAGACATTCATTTTCAAAGCTGGAGTGCCAACATGCTTTAGGTTTAGGAATTTTCATCCGGTTTGTCTTTTTGCAATATTTTATTCAATTATTTTAAAAAAGTATGTAAGCTGTTTTGGCAAATAGTTGTACAGTACAGGTTCAAGAGAACACCACACATAAAATGACTGTTTACTGCCACACTAAGCCCATAACACAGCAAGTATACTGCATGCTAACACCTTAGTAAAGTAGTTTTGTATGTATACCAAGCACTAGGATCCACAGACCTAGATAGCTGGGATAGCAATGATTGCCTCACATAAAGACTTGCCAATGTGGTGTTATCCCCCACCCACATTTCTGATGCACACCTGTTCTGCGTACAGCTTTGTTTGCACTCCCAGCAAAGGCCAAATGAATCACCACAGCGAGAATCTCCTTGATATTTTGCGCATATTATGTTGCTACACATGACTCCTCCATCATGTGTGTACCTGTTTGGAAGATTTTGTGCCTGTTTGTCGTTTTCCTGCATGTGGATTTTGTTCCTCCTTACTGTTCTAATAAATCACTTCTCTGCTTGTGGCTTTTGCATCAAGCAGTTTTAGCATCAAGACTTTCTGTATTGTTTTGCAGTTCATCTTTTGGCAGGTAAGCTATAAAGAAATAATTGCTGAAGGCTAACTTCCAGGGAATGCTTTATATCAGTTGAGCCCCCTATTGTGCAAGGATGTAAACCTTATCACATTGGGAGAATTACTACTTCTACTATGATTCAACTGACAGGAAGCGACAAAGACACCGCATTTCTGGCAAGATATAACAAGTTTTTTTTCCTGTACTTGCAAAAATGTTGGTTGCCTGAAAGATGAAAACTATTGCAGCCAATACATCTGATCACTGTTGAAAATCCCCCACTGCCAGTTCGGGGAGGGGGGCGGGCAGTGCATCTGTAACATATTACATGTTACACCCTGAATATGGGTGTAATATGTTACAAAAGGTGAACTTATCCTTGAAGGAAAGTGTAAGGTGGGGGTGTGCTTGTATTTTCTGTTTTAACCCTTTCCCTGCCAGGCCCTGCACTCCACTTTAAAACTCAGCTGCCGGACCATTTTTGCAATTTTTCCATTGCTTTTATTTTTCCCTTACAGCTTTAAGTTTCTAAAAGACACCCCCCAACCACTCATTTTCTGAATGCAGGAGACCAGTAGAATAAAAAGGTGCTACTGATTTTTAGGGCCCCTCGATATTTGCGCAGATGTTTATCAAAACAATATTTTCACAGAAAATACACTAAAATCATTCTCGGATACAAACCAAGCAACTTTTACAAAATTCCTGTCAACTAAGCATACAGGTAAGCACACACTTGACACGGGAAATATGGAAATATTTAAATGTTTGCAGCCGTTCATGTGCTCTAGACACTCCCAAAGCCAAAATCATCTACTTGCTTTGCCACAGCCGCATGGCTGGACAGACACCACTTGCTAGGTCCATAGTAAAGCAGTAAACTGAATACGCTCATCCTTTGCTCTCCTATCCCATTAGCTTACTCTCAGTAAATGTGCATGCTGCCAATCCCAGTTGGCCAACGGTGCTCTCCGTCCTAGTCTGCAGGGAACTATATCAAATTCTGGTAGTTATAAATTTTTTTTGTAAAATTCATAACCCTATCAAATATCTACCTGAACACCAGGTTTTAACTGATTCTGTCCTCCCTAAAAGCTTTTGTTACTCGTGTTCTCTTTTTTAAAGTATAATGTGCAGGCACCTACCTGCAGTAAATGTCATTGCCCCCTCTATGCCTGAAGGCCGGGTCATTGTGATCAGGAAAGGTGCCAGCATTTATTAGTAATAATGAAGTTTGCCTTTCCCCTTGCTACCCCACTTTGGCAATTGTGGAGTTCAGAGTTCAGTTTCTCTTTTTTTTTTAGATTTTTTTGATGTGTGAGGCCCACTGATTTTGAATTCAGTAATATAGACACACTGGGGTTGATTTACTTAAACTTGTACAGCTCTTCGTAGAAACCAATCCGATTCCAGATTTTTGTGTCAAAGTTCAATTGAACAAGCTGAAGTTAGAAGCTGATTGGCTTCCATGCACAGCTGCGCCAGATTTTACACTCCAGCTTTAGTAACTCATCCTCAGAATGTTTTCTGCTGCCCCTATCCTTTCGGCATTAGTGAGGGTCACGGAATACACAATTGGATTACCCAAGTGTGATTTTTCTTTGTGTGTGTATGTATATATATATATATAATGTATGTGTGTGTATGTATTACTAAACCCAGGACCCTGCATTCACTATATCTGGTCACACAGAACATGGAAATGTAAATATAAACTGCTAAATACCTTTTCTCATCAGCAGTGTATAGATAGCAGTTTTCTGACTTTGATCAGTGTCCAACCAAGCACTGACTAAAGCTTGTAGGAGGAGTTTTCATTCTGTTCTGACTGTTCTTTGAGGCTGCATGACCCCTGGCCCTCTATCTGGATACTGCTGATTGGTCCTGTGCCAATCACATGCACCCGTCCCCAAAAAAATTACAAACATTCTCTAGCAATACACACAAAACTAAGCATGTGCAGAGTGCCTCCAAGGATCTGTGCTATCAGCAGATGAATTAGGGACTGTAAAAGAAGGGGAGGATCAGAGAAGACAGAATCAAACAGCTTTTTTGCACAATGCAGAAGATTAACCCCTTAGGTTCCACAGTGAGTATGACGAGCATACTTTGCATATACAGACTGAATTTACTGTTGTGGGTTTAATAACACTTTAAAAAACAGAATCAGAATTTCATGCTAGCCAGTGAAACGATCTGCAGGTAGCACACCACCATGTGCGATTTTCTTAATAGTTTTGTATTCCAGTGCATGGTCTCCTTTTAATATGAAGATGTTCTGTATGTGGCCTTGATCAAATTGGGAACATATATTGTGCTAGACAAAAAATGCGTTTTAGATATTTTTAAAATTACAGAAATAATTAAGAAGAGCTATGCTTAATTGCAAGTGGCATCCCATTAATTAGCTACTCAGAAACTTTCCGCTTCCTTACCTTTTTTTAATTTTTTTTTTTTCTTTTTTTGCTCTCTCGCTACAAGGGAGGATTGGGAGGGAATGTGGAAAGTCAGCCAGCTTAGCAGGATCCCCCATCAACATGACAGCTGAAGATTAATTAGCAGTTCAGTAATAATGGAGATACATCTTCTCACCAAGCTTTAGCTTTCAATAGCAGATTTATCACTAGAACACAATCAGCAGGGGGTCATCCCAGCAGTTATGTGAAAATGTGTAGGGGTCACTTGGACTTTCACAATGGCATCTTGAAGTACAATACACAGTCCCTACATTTATACCTAGTGATATTGTGGAGATGGTAAAATTGATGTGGGACAAAATCTTTATACAATTAGTGTTGCGTCAAAGTGCATACCTGATGATGGTTTTGACTGCATATTATACGGTTCAGAGCCATGTGTGTTGGAAACATGCGAAAAATCGTACACTTTCCAACATACACAGAACTTTGCTGCTGTTTAGCAGATGCACGCTTGCTGCATGTTTGGTCATTTAAAAAAAATTGAAAAATGCACCTCCCAGTTGAATGCATTGAGGACACATGAATAACGCACCCATGTTACATTTTACAGCAGTTTTTGAGTCACGTGACCTATGAAAAACACACCATAAGCATAGTAGAATTGTGGTAAAATCGCATGCATTTTTCGGTGCCATTAGTGAGACCCTTTTCTCTTATCTGCAAAATGCCGATAACTCCATTTTCGGCTATTTCGGTGCATCTCTACCTGGAATGTATATAATGCATTTAAACTGAAGGTTCGATTATGTTTAAATGTGAACCTCAGCCTTGCTTTGGCATAAGAAAATAGTCCTTTAGGCCCAGTTTACACTGATGCGACAATCGCTCTGACTTTGGAGCACTTATCGCATCAGAAGTTGGACCCCATTCTGTGCAATGGAACCGTTCTAATCAGTGCGACTTGAGTTGCTCCGACTTAGAAAAAGGTTCCTGCACTACTTTTGGTCCAACTTGCATTGACTTCTGGTAAAGAAATCACATGCAAGTCATGCGACTTTGAAGTCGGGTGCAGTGTGAACCCGGGGCTTAAAGTGTAGAAAAATGCTAATATCTGGCCATATGATTTCTGCTGAAGGTGGGGGGAACAGCGAGTCTGAACTCTAATGCTTCTCTTCAAGATGTATGTCCAGCCAAATATGATTGTTCAGAGTGGGGAAGGATTAGAACACCTGTCTAGTTTTACTGCTCTCTGAGGCTGTTACCAAGACTGTCTGCCAGTCAGGAAGTGAGGGAAAAACTGCTTGAGGTTGGAGACTTTCCCTCCGTTCCTTTCTGGTAAGACCATCGTCACTGGGAAAGTAAATGAGGGGAAATCTTCCCTAGGGAGTCCCTAATAGCAGTAAAACCTGGCAGGGGTTTTAATCCTTCTCCCCCACTCATCTAAAATGAAGACCATTTTTTTTTTTTTGGTTTGGCGCACCTTAAAGTCTAACTGCAGCCAAACATTTTTTTTTTTATTATTTTAATTTAGGAATTGGGGGAAGGGTTAGAACTTCTGGCAAGTTTATTTTTTGACTCCCCCCTGGTGACCTTTTCAAGGCTTTCCAAGATGAAAAGGCACAGACAATAATACCTTCAAAGTAACATTTCCAACTACAATAAAAAGGCGTCACCGTCTGTTTTAGAGCTTTTTCCTCGCTTCCTGTGAAGGGCGGGAAATTAAACAAAATCTCCCTAAGAGACAAATGGTAAAAAAAAAGACCTAACCGAGACTCTTACCCTTGCCCATGACAAAGTTTTGGCTGGGATTGAACTTTGAGTAGCGATCACATGAGGATATGCTTACACTTCTGTTAGGTAAGCAGTACTCCAGAATTTTTCAAGGGTTATTTAATCTTTACCAAAAAACTGCCTATACAGATAAGGGGCATTTGTAGATAAAAACAAACTGTGCAGCTCTAATAATGCCGTTTCTATAGGTGTAGATCATTTACATACCTCCAAAAGCCTGACTGGAATACTCCCACGACCTTGCTAAGTAAGGCTCAATCATTACTGTTGACCTTCACTAAGGGCCCGAGCTTAGAGCTACTGCATCAGGTGAGCGAGAGCGGGTGAGGGGGTTCACAGGAGTGAGAGCTTACTCCTGTGATGGTGGAGGTCAGCAGTAATGACTATGCCTCACTTAGCAATGTCCTGGGAGTTTTCCAGTCATAATTCAGGAGGTACGTAAATAGCCTACACCTAATGTAAAGGAAATATTTCAACGTTGGTCAAAGCTTGACAGTTTGTTCTTATCTGCATTGGCAGTTTTTTTTTTTTTTTTTTTTGCTTTTTTTTTTTGTAAAGGTGAACTAACTCTATAAAGAGCAGCATTCACGGAATTGATTTGTGTAAATTGGAGTGCACACCTTGTTTGTCCACAAGGTGGCAGTAGAGTACATGAAATCCAAGCGTGACGTACATTTGTTTACAAGTCTTAGAATCACAATGGTGTTGCAGGTTCACATCCCATGCTTTTAATTCCGGTCTGTACATATGGATTTGGTTTATTGAACGATATGTACTTGGGGCCATGCTTTCCTTATGTATGACTGAGGAGTCTTGATAGTTCCTATAGCTTTTGTTTTTGACATAGGTGTTTATGCTGCGTTAATACTGCCTAAAGTAAAATTTGAGCTACACTGTTTGTATTTAGTATATAGGTTGTATCTATGCTGATAGTATGAAAGACAAAAAGTTGGAAACATTTGAAATCCTTGAGGAAGAACACTGACAAATTTACATGCATGTATTTGCAATGTAGCTTAACTAATATTGTTTATGTTTTGAGTTTACGTTAAAACCACGGCTCAGCCACCTGTTTTCACCATGCCTGAAAGGTTTGCATGGCTACTATACTTTACAATTAGCAGTCTATTGAATGAGGCTGAAGGTGTCATTTTTGAAGGACTGTTATATTTGACAGGGAAGGCTGTGGAGCCTGAAATACTTCTGATGCACTATAGAGGGATGTAGTGGTAGAAGGTGTGTAGGAGACCTTTCCTAGGAAGAGAGATTTATATACAGAATACCTTGGGGAAAGCTAGTGATAAATGTTGCTGTCATCTACATTGAGTTTCCCAATAGTATTTCAACTTCTCACTAATCATACAGCCTCCATCTTTTGTGCTATGATGCTTATTTCAATATCAAATATACCATATCCCAGTGCTTGATGTACCACACTCAGCAGTCTTTTAAACTGTTTACTAAATGTTTAAAGAGCTCTTATTAAAAAAAAGTTTCATACTGAATATGATTTTTATACCTCAAGTATACATTTTACTATACATAATTTTTTTTTCGTTTTGAGTGTTCATTATGATTTAGTTTTGCTTTAAGTTCTATTCTATTTTAACCATTTTAATACAGGGCACCTGTACACCTTCCTGCCCAGACCAATTTTTAGCTTTCAGCGCTCACATTTTGAATGACAATTAAGCGGTCATGTGACGCTGTACCCAAACCCAAAACTTTTATCATTTTTTTCCCCCTACAAATAGCTTTCTTTTGGTGGTATTTGGGGGGACAAAAGGTTTCTCTCCGTTTTCTGTTACAAAACTTTGTAAATAAGTACATTTTCTCAGTGCAGACCCCCCCCCCCCAACCCTGTCAGGAGAGCAGCTGATCGGCTCTCCTCTACTCATGTCAGCGCGAGTAGAGGAAAAAACAATACATGGCTTTCCTGTTTTACACTGTGATTGGATACAGTTGATCACGTGGTAAAGAGCCTCCATGACGGAGGGGGGGGGGGGGTTCTTTACCTAGGTCGGAGATGCAGTGTGTCAGACTGACACGCCACACCACTGGTCTCTGCGCCCAGTCAGGATAACTGAACACAACTATGAATCAAATAAAAGTAGTGAATTATTTAAATGGTTCTCTCTATATTATCCATGGTAAAATTAAAGTGTGTATGGGAAGAGAGGGTCAACTTTTTTGTTTGACAGAGTCAGTTATTTCCTGCAATACTAAAAATCCATTTTGGTATTCCTTATACCAGGATATTTATCTTCTGCAGAGTCCCAGCTTTGATATTAGCTAAAGCAGATTGTATAATCAAATGGTATTGTGTGTGCACAATTTTAGTATATCATAGTCCACTCAGTACGTGTGTGTAATTTTGGCATTTTATTCCTTACATTGGTATGTTCTTTTTCTCCAGAGCTCCAGTTTTGATATTTCTTAGCTGGAGGCCCCTTGTTTTTCTCTATGGCAGGGATGTCCAACCTTTTGACCTTTACAGGAAATAAGTCATTTTGGGAGGTCAGTTTCTAGTTTAGCTTCATCCCGGTGGAAGAGCGTACATCTGGAACCCTGTGTAGAGGTAAGGGACCCACCAGTACTTAAAATAGAATCGGTAATGCAGGTGGGCTCCCATTGAGCTGGAAATAGTGTAAAGGTTGTTCATAATATTCCAGGAGAAATCAAGAGCGGTGGTACTTTAAAACTGCATGTGTCATACTGATAAAGATATTAATGACCAATGTGTGGGCAACACTATGCTGCAGGTCCTCATTACAGAAATACACATCTTTTGATTTGAATTCGTCCTTCTACCTTCAAACCTTTTATTCTTGGCAGAAAAGATGTATTTTAGAACTTGGAATAATCTGATTTCCAAAGTCACTGGAGAAGTAAGTTAGGGAGGCTTGTGGTTAACTCAGTAATGGCTGATCCCTGAGCTAATAAACACTCCTCTCTATGGGCTTCTGCATTTATTGCACGTAAAGCTGTTATTAACTCATAAACTGCACTCAATTCCCAACACAGTCATAGGCAGACCTTCCCCTGTGAAGCCTGAAGTGTGGTGGGATTGGGGGGCTAAAATCTACAGACCTTCCAGTTTTTTTGCATCCTAAATCGCTTATATACTTGGATTCAATTGCTTGAGTCTCTACTGGCTCTTAAATGTAATATGCTTTGGCAAGGGTTAATCTTTGCATTTCCTGAATGTTTTTCTTAGCGGATTATGGTAACTTAGTTGAAATAAATAGTCTGTGGTGTCTTTTGGCCTTCGTTTTAGAGCTGAAGCTAAACATATCCTGTTTATCCAGTGGGTTTTGTGCTACATCTTATTATTTCCAGTCACGTTCCATGATGGAGTAATTCTACAGGATGCAAGGAAGTGTACAGTGAAGAATATGGTGCACATATAGTGGCACAGTTTGCAGAGTACAACACTTGCACATAAAGCTCTAAGACCGTGGTTGGTGCTGCAATTTTTCCAGCTTTACATATGATGAAACCTCGCATTGACAGAGATTCATGGCTTGCACAGAGGAGATTCCTTCAGGGGCTTGCCATTAAGGAAGAGTTTTAATATAGAACTTCCTACCTAAAATGATTACCTTCATATCTAGCAGGATAGAGTAGAAAGAGGATGGATTGATTACTGTCATAGCGGCTGTTGTCTGTCTTTATTATAAGAGTGGCTGGTGTTTGGCCTGCTGTACGCTGTTTACATTGGGCTTGTCTATACAATACCCAATGTATAGAACGGCTCTGTTCACAGTTATGTATTTGGTGTGTAGCTGATTCAGTGCTTTGTGAGTTTACATGTGTTAACATTCATCCATATGTGACATGCTTTGCTAGAAACCACATCAAGTATGCAGTGAGCATGAAGTTTTCCAACACACAACATGTGAGCATGCGTGGTCTCAGTCTTCCAGTTTTGTTTTTGGGGGGATGAATGCTGTACTGATTAAATTAAAATAGTTTGTTATGGTATCGTACAAGAAAAAATTTTCCCTTTTGGATAATTTTGCATCAACTGTTGGCTCTCAAAAGCTCTGTACTAACCATCAGATTATCATACGATTGATTTGAAAGCGGTATTTTTCTTCCTATTTTCTCATTGTGTGTAAGTGTAAAAAAAATACCTTTTTATCCTCCAGAAATCAAATGCGCTGATAAACTCCTGTGCTCTCTGGTTGTGCTGCACTCTTACCAGTTGGCATTGTTTCTAGCTGTGTGTGTTCTATAGAAACCCCTTTACTCCAAGGAATGGAGAAAAGTGGGAGATATTCTGTACCCCTTCCTGTCTTAGGGTGACAACCTGCTGCCCTATAGATGAAGTGCGGTTACCTTAGGGAAGGAAGTGTTACTGACAGGACCATCAAATGAAACCAAAGGGATAAAAAGGCCTTGAATAAGAAAACAAATACAGGGGGTCCCAGGGTTACAAACAAGTTAGGGACGGTAGGTTTGTTCTTAAGTTGAATCTGTTTGTAAGTCGGAACAGGTACATATTTTAAGTGTAGCTCCAGCCAAAAAAACTAATTTTAAGCTTTTTGGATAGCATAGGGAAGGGTTATCACCCCTGTGACATTTGTTTTCCTGTCTGTGCTCCTCTTCAGTAGATTTCACCTCACTTTCTGTCCCAATGACAATTGGATTTTGAAAATTTTGGGTTGTTGTGGAAACAAGGATTGGTGATAAAGCTTCAGTGGAGACACCTTTTCCCCATAATAACTCTTACAGGAGTGAATTTCCCTTCCTAGGGGTAGATTTCCTCTCACTTCCTGTTGTTTCCCTCCGTTTGTAAGTAGGAGTCGTTTGTAAGTCAGATGTTTGTAACTAGGGGACCCCCTGTACAGCCACCACATATAAGCACTGGTAAGTTGCAGTATATAACCTTTTTGTTCTAGGGTACTATTAAGCAAATTTATATAAAGTAATGAATGTGACATTCACCAAATATTTATGACATGTGAACCTTCGAGATGCATGTGCTTTAAATGATGACTAATTTTTTTTCACCAGTGTATGTGAGAGCCACATTTTGTTGCCTTATAAATATGGCTAAGAGACATAAGCCGGGTTATTCCTTTTTTTTTTTTTTTTTTTTTTTTTTTTTTTTTTTTCTTTTGAACAAAAAAAACTCATCTGGTTTGGAAACACTGTACTAACCATGCAAGGTTAGTCCAGCAATCTCCCCTTCTGAGCTGTTATGTTCTGAGGGGGAGACGGCCTCTCTGCCATCGGCTGATCAGGAGTCAGTTGGAAGCCAGCCAAAGAGCAAATTTTGTAAGAATTGTATTGATTGTGCCCATCGCTTTATTTGCATTAAATTAATTATTACAAATTTATATATATATATATATATATATATATATATATATATATATTATTATACAGGATTTATATAGCGCCGACAGTTTACGCAGCGCTTTACAACATTAGGGCAGACAGTACAATACAATTCAATACAGGAGGAATCAGAGGGCCCTGCTCATTAGAGCTTACAATCTAGGAATATATATATAATCAATCTTATATGATTATATCTGTATTATATTGTATATGCTCTAAAAAACATGGACTCATGATTCAATGACATTAAATCAAATTAATATTTACTTTAATCATTTATACATATTATTACTAACCACGATTACATGTTTCATCCAAAGTCCCTTTTTTTTTTTTTTTTTTTTTTTCCTATATTTTTTCAAATTAGGGATGGAAACATGCCATTATTATATCATGGTTTGATTGGTCACTATTTCTAAATTTTCCCTTAAATTAATATGAAGGCATTGTTGGCCATTGACACCTTTTAGTGCAAGAAGGGTCAAGAAAAATGCCATCTCTGACCATGTCTTGTATCATGTCCTCAGTCTCTGACCATGTCTTGTATCATGTCCTCAGTCTCTGACCATGTCTTGTATCATGTCCTCAGTCTCTGACCATGTCTTGTATCATGTCCTCAGTCTCTGACCATGTCTTGTATCATGTCCTCAGTCTCTGACCATGTCTTGTATCATGTCCTCAGTCTCTGACCATGTCTTGTATCATGTCCTCAGTCTCTGACCATGTCTTGTATCATGTCCTCAGTCTCTGACCATGTCTTGTATCATGTCCTCAGTCTCTGACCATCTCTTGTATCATGTCCTCAGTCTCTGACCATCTCTTGTATCATGTCCTCAGTCTTTTACTTAAACACACTGCTAATAGTATTAGCAAAATCCATTCGGTGCACCTCTAGCAGACGTAATACAGGAGACGGTCAGAAAATGCAGACATGTTACAAGAGATCAATGCAGCCTCACCAGTGCCGTCAGATGCAGCCTCACCAGTGCCCAGATCAGAGCGACGCTGTCTCGCCATGTGGTGCTGGATTTGAATTTCCCGGCCGCAGTAAGAATGTCCTGCCTCCTGTAATCGCATCACACTGATTCAATGTCCTGCTATTGGATCAGTGTGCCATCTGTCACAGGAGGCGGGACATTGTTACTGCAGCCGCCCAGACAATTCAGCTCTGTGACACATGGAGATCACGGCTTTGGGAGATGAGGAGGGAGGAGAGGACAGGGGCACACCAGGGTGACCTCCCCCCGCGCAATGGGCGGACCTCGCCCCCTTTTCAACTCCATTATCTGCACTTTTCTTCTTTCTGATGCATGCCAAAAACTGTTTTCGGATGATCATTTTCGGCGGCCGAGATTTTGGTGCACCACTAGTAGAGCTGCACGATTCTGGTCAAAATGAGAAACACAATTTTTTTGCTTAGAATAAAAAGATCACAATTCTTGCGACGTAAAATCTTTCACATTATACAAAAAAAGAAAAAAAAATGGGTTAACTTTACTGGTTAGATTTTTTTTTTTTTTTAAAGTAATTTTTTTCCCAAAATTCTTTCCCATTTGAAAGACCGCTGCGCAAATACAGTGTGACATAAAATATTGCAACAACCACCATTTTATTCCCCAGGGTGTCTACTAAATAAATATGTTTGGGGGTTCTAAGTAATTTTCTAGCAAAAAAAAAAATGATTTTAACTTGAAACCAACAAATGTCAGACGTGGTTAAGCTTTTTTCACTTAGGCCCCTTTCACACTGGGGCGGTTTGCAGGCGTTATTGCGCTAAAAATACCGCCTGCAAAACCGCCCCTAAACAGCCTCCGCTGTTTGTTCAGTGTGAAAGTCCTGCGAGCCGCATCTTTGTAGCGGTGAAGGAGCGGTGTGTTCACCGCTCCTGCCCATTGAAATCAATGGGACAGCGCGGCTATACCGCGGCAATACCGCGCTGTACGAGCGGTTTTAACCCTTTTTCAGCCGCCAGCGGGGGTTAAAACCGCACCGCTAGCGGCCGAATACAGCCACAAAAACAACGGTAAAACAGCGCTAAAAATAGCACTGTTTTACCGCCGGCGCCCCCACCGCCCCAGTGTGAAAGGGGCCTTACATAGGAAGTCCATTCCATTGACAAACTGTTACAATGTTTATACTTAAGTTCAACTGATGAAGAATGTTTTGTTTCTTGGCAGACTGCCCGATTTTTCTCTTCCTTTCTTTTGGAGGCTGTGGCTTCAGAAGAGCAGAGAGAATTCTTTGCTTAGAAAGAATTGTGAAACACTTTTAGTCAAGATCGCGATAACGATTCTTGACGATTAATTGCGCAGCTCTAACCACTAGTGTTAAAGACAACATTTTTTTTATACCATATATTAATGACACCATTTTTTTTCTTGCCCAACGCTATGTGCTGCCGTTCAGAGCACTGCATCTCAGCCTGTGCGGGAGAGAAACAGTTGCTGAGGAAGAAAGGGGTAGTGTTTGCTGTGTCCTTCATACGCTGACCATATGTGCGGCTCTCTGAAAAGCTGCATGTAGAGTTGTAATGTAGAGACTCTCGGTACTCTGTAGGTTCCAGCAGCAAAGAGCGAGCGAGAACATAATAGTGCAGCCAGGGGGCAGTTGAAAAAGGAAGTGCCAACAAGGTAATTAAAAGAAAAAGAATGTATACATGTGACTTTATTACCACTCTAATGCTTATGTTTTCTAAAAGACTTCATTGATATTTTCATGGTCATCTCCTAATTGGAGGCACAAGTGGTAGGTCATATCGTTCATAAGAACTTGACAGACGTAAACAGTGTTGCCTGCAACAGGCTTTGAGTATGCAATTATTTCTTGAGGATCTTAAGAATCTTAGTAATATACAGGAATGTAAAATAAACATTAAGACTTAGTAGAGCACTAGAGATAAAGTGTGATTAAGTCAAGGAATTGGAAGTCATTCTCCTTGCTTAAAATGAGTAAAAGTGTTAAAAATTACCCATATTTGTAGCATTTGGCATATCAATAAGTTGGTATAACAACCACTGGCAAACAATTATGTTTTAGATTTTTCATCTTACTAGGTAGGGTAACATGAACATCGGTTGCTTTTTTTTTTTTTTTTTGCATTATTTTTTTGCATAGGCTGTTGTGTTGGTAGTAAAAAAAGGTGCTTTTATGTGTACATTTATTTTCTAAATGGGTTCCACGTGTACTGCAGAATGTATATTAGGAATGTTCTCCGTCCCATAGATGGACCTGAGCTGGGGCCGATAAATATTTTGAAAGAAATTCTCGGTATACAACCTAAAGAGGAAGTAAACCCTGATGAATTTACTTCCTCTTTGTTTCCCTGCAAAGGTAAAGCATAATGGACTATTGTGCATCGCATAGTAGCCCATTAGGTGTCACTTACCTGACACAGGAGCCTGCGATGTCACTGCTGTCGCTTCTCCTACAAAGTGTCCATCTTCTTTCTGGGTATCGCGGCTCAGTCGCTGTGATTGGCCGGAGCCGCGATGACGTCACTCCCACGCATGCGCGCTTGTGCCGCCACTAACGGCATGATTGCCGTTAGAGACGGCACACTCAGTGTGCCTGCGCGCCGTTGTCTACGGCGAATGCGCCGTAGACATCGGTGTCTGTCTTTTGGAAATATTTCTTGCACCTGCAGATAAGCCTTAATCTAGGCTTACCTGTAGGTAAAAGTGGTCTGTAAGGGTTTACAACCACTAAGTGTTTTCCCAGCCCATTATTTCATTTAAAATCTGGCCCCCTTCATCTACACCCTATTCTCTGCCACACTGATGACCCATCTCTTTGATGGGCAGCGCTTCTAGTGGGTGTTGTGCTGGAAGCGGTAGGTCCAAGCTCACAACCTTGGAAGCTGGCCAGAATTTACATACCAGAGCACCCACTGCGTTAAATGGCTAATATGACATGTCGCCATCTGGAGTTGCTGCTGTGGTAGCAAAGGCACTTTAGGAACGTTTAAATCGATTAGGCTTCCTTTAGTGACTGTCTGATGTTACTGGTTTCTGTGCTTTAGCATTACAATAGTTCCTATTGCATGCTTAACTCCATAATGCATAGCATTGTTAGCAATATTCATGCCTCTTTGATGTCACTATATTTTACATACAGTGCCTTGAAAAAGTATTCAGACCCCTTGATTTTTTCCACATTTTGTCATGTTACAATCAAAAACGTAAATGTATTTTATTGGGATTTTATGTGATAGACCAACACAAAGTGGCACATAATTTTGAAGTGGAAGGACAAATAAACATGTGAAAAGTGTGGCATTTGTGTTCAGCCCCCCCGAGTCAATGCTTTGTAGCACCACCTTCCTCAACAATTACAGCTTCAAGCCTTTTTGGGTATGTCTCTTCCAGCTTTGCATATTTGAGTGACATTTTTGCCCATTCCTCTTTGCAAAATAACTCAAGCTCTGTCAGATTGGATGGAGAGCATTCATGAACAGCAATTTCCAGGACTTGCCACAGATTCTCATTTGGATTTTGGTCTGGGTTCTGACTGGGCCATTCTAACACCTCTATTTGCTTTGATCTAACCCATTCCATTGTAGCTCTGGCTGTATATTTAGGGTCGTTGTCCTGCTGGAAGGTGAACCTTCGCCCCGGTCTCAAGTCTTTTGCACCCTCTAACAGGTTTTTTTTTTTCTAAGATTGCCCTGTATTTGTCTCCATCCATCCTCCCATCAACTTTGACCAGCTTTTCTGTCCCTGATAAAGAAAAGCATCCCCACAACATGATGCTGCTACCACCATGTTTCACGGTGGGGATGGTGTTTTAAGGGTGATGTGCAGTGTTCGTTTTCCGTACACAAGCATTTTACTTCGAGGCTAGAAAGTTAAATTTTGGTCTCATCTGACCAGAGCACCTTCTTCCACATGTTTGCTGTGTCCCCCACGTGGCTTCTTGCAAACAGCATATGGACTTATGGCTTTCTTTCAACAATGGCTTTCTTCTTGCCACTCTTCCATAAAGGCCAGATTTGTGGAGTGCACGACTAATGGCTGTCCTGTGAACAGATTCTCCCACCTGAGCTGTGAATCTCTGCAGCTCCTCCAGAGTTACCATGGGCCTCTTGGCTGCTTCTCTGATGAATGCTCTCCTTGCCCGGACTGTCAGTTTAGGTGGATGGCCATGTCTTGGTAGGTTTGCAGTTGTGCCATACTCTTTCCATTTTTCGATGATGGATTGGACAGTGCTCTGTGAGATGTTCAAAGCCTGGGATTTTTTTTTTTTTTTTTTTTATAACCTAACCCTGCTTTAAACTTTTCCACGTTATCCCTGATCTGTCTGGAGTGTTCATTGGCCTTTGTCATTCTGTTTGTTCACTAATACCCCTTTCACACTGGGGCGTCAGTGGTATTTATTTTTAGCGGTGCTTTACCATAGTTTTTGTGGAGGCTTTCGGCCACTAGCGGGACGCTTTTAACCACTTCAATAACGGGCCTATTCTCTCTCCTACATGTAAAAATACATGCCGCCGCTATGATCGTTATCGTGCACAGAATCGCCGACTGGAAAGAAAGAAATCTGAATGATGCCTGTAGCTGCACGCATCATTCAGGTATCCCCACACAAAATCAAGGATGTCAATTGACTATGTGTGGTATTGAAGTGGTTAACCCCCGCTAGCGTTGCTTTGCCGGCGGTTCGGCGGCACTGTCCATTCATTTCAATGGGCAGGAGTGGTGTATACACCGCTCCAAAGATGCTGCTTGCAGGAGTTTTTTTAACGTTCTGCCAGCGCATCGTCTCAGTGTGAAGGCACTCGGGTTCACAGTGAGACTGCAGGGGAGCCGTTTTTCAGGCGCTTTACAGATGCTATTTGAAAACGCCTCAGTGTGAAAGGGGTCTTAGGTTTGTTAAAGTAACTTTCTTCACAGAACAGCTGAATGTATTCTGAGAATAAATTACACACAACCAATGCAGCTAAAAGCCGTTCGGCTTTTATACCGGAGGAGCGGGAGGGGACTCCCCCCCCCCCCGCTGCTCTTACCGGGCCTCCCGTTCGTTCAAGAGGCCCGGTGACCAATCGGCTGCTGAGGGCGGCTGAGGGCGGGCTGGAACGAAGCCATGGGCAGCTTCGTTCCAGCCTTCTAATTGTAAACGCGGAAGCGACGTCATGACGTCACTTCCTGTTTACTCGGCTGCCAATGGCGCCGGTTTTTAAAAAATACACAGTATTCAGAATCGCCATTTTCTGCGATCTGAATACTTTGAAGTTCAAAGGAGGGACCCCCGATACCTCCATAAAGAGTACCTGTCACCACCTATTACTGTCACAAGAGATGTTTACATTCCTTGTGACAGCAATAAGTCATCAAAAATTTTTTTTTTAAACACAATTTATAAATATAAAAATAAAATAAGGGAAAAAAAACATTTTTAAAGCGCCCCCGCGAGCTCGCGCAGCAAAGAAAACGCATACGGAAGTCGCGCCCGCATATGTAAACGGTGTTCAAATCACATATGTGAGGTATCGCCGCGATCGTCAGAGCGAGAGCAATAATTCTAGTATTAGACCTCCTTTGTAACGCTAACCTGGTAACCGTGTGTCGCCTATGGAAATTCTTAGGTACCGTAGTTTGTCGCCATTCCACGAGTGCATGCAATTATAAAGAGTGACATGTTTGCTAACTATTTACTCTACTCATCTTTCACATTATACAAAAAATTGCGGTAACTTTACTGTTTGGATTTTTTAAAATTCATGAAAGTTTCCCTTTTCCCAAAAATTTGCGTTTAACCGCTGCACAAATACCGTGCGATATAAAATATTGTAACAATCTCCATTTTATTCTCTAGATTCTCTGCTAAAAAATATATATGTTTGGGGGTTCTAAGTAATTTTCTAGCAAAAAATACGGATTTTAACTTGTAAACACCAAATTTCAAAAATAGGCTTAGTCTTGAAAGGGTTAAATACTGCTTGGTCTGCACAAAAATGATAGTGTCTACAAACTATAGGATAGATTTATGGATTTTTTTTTTTTTTTTTTGGCAGGACTGCCACATTGCGGCGGACAAATCTGACACTAAGTGACGCTTTTTGGGGACAAGTGACACCAATACAGTGATCAGTGCTAAAAATAATGCACTATCACTGTACTAATGACACTGTCGGAAGGGGTTAACATCAGGGGCGATGAAAGGATTGAATGTGCTTCCTAGCTGTGGGGGGAGGGTGCTTTGACTGGGGGAAGACAGAGATCCTTGTTCATGTTTAGCAGAAACACAAGATCTCCATCTTCCCCTCTGACAGAGCAGCGATCTGCCTTGTTTACATAGGCAGACCACCGTTCTGCCCCTCTTGGAAACGATCGTCATGTGCTGGCAAATATCGGGTCTGTCGGACCCGCTGATTGGCTCCTGCTCTGTCCAATCCCAGCGGCGCGCATGCGCACCCCAGACCCAGAAAACACGTACAGGTACGTGATTTCGCTCTGAAGGGTCACCCTGCTGCAGTATGTGTGTCGGGTTCAGAACTGGTTAAGAGGGGAGAGCAAAAGGACAACCTTTATTAGGGTGGTAAAGCTTTATTGTCC
>NC_133328.1:519970273-519985273 GCF_042186555.1 Aquarana catesbeiana
CACAGAATTGTTGACATTTTTGTAGATTTTTAAAAAAAAGTATTCAGACCCTTTGCTGTGACACTCATATATTTAATTCAGGTGCTCTCCATTTCTTCTGATCATCCTTGAGATGGTTCTACACCTTCGAGTCCAGCTGTGTTTGATTATACAGATTGGACTTGATTAGGAAACCACACACCTGTCTACATAATACCTTACAGCTCACAGTGCATGTCAGAGCAAATGAGAATCATGAGGTCAAAATGAACTGCCTGAAGAGCTCAGAGACAGAATTGTGGCAAGGCACAGATCTGACCAAGGTTACAAAAAATTTCTGCTGCACTCAAGGTTCCTAAGACCTGGAAGACGTTTGGGACGACCAGAACCCTTCCTAGAGCTGGCCATCCTGCCAAACTGAGCTATCGGGGGAGAAGAGCCTTGGTGAGAGAGGTAAAGAAGAACCCAAAGATCACTGTGGCTGAGCTCCAGAGATGCAGTCGGGAGATGGGAGAAAGTTGTAGAAAGTCAACCATCACTGCAGCCCTCCACCAGTCGGGGCTTTATGGCAGAGTGGCCCGACGGAAGCCTCTCCTCAGTGCAAGACACATGAAAGCCCGCATGCAGTTTGCTAAAAAAAAAAAAAAAAAAACACTTGAAGGACTTCAAGATGGTGAGAAATAAGATTTTTTGGTCTGATGAGACCAAGATAGAACTTTTTGGCCTTAATTCTAAGCGGTATGTGTGGAGAAAACCAGGCGCTGCTCATCACCTGTCTAATACAGTCCCAACAGTGAAGCATGGTGGTGGTAGCATCATGCTGTGGGGGTGTTTTTCAGCTGCAGGGACAGGATGACTGGTTGAAATCGAGGGAAAGATGAATGCAGCCAAGTACAGGGATACCTTGGACAAAAAACGTTCTCCAGAGTGCTCAGGACCTCAGACTGGGCCGAAGGTTTACCTTCCAACAAGACAATGACCCTAAGCACACAGCTAAAATAATGAAGGAGTGGCTTCACAACAACTCCATGACTGTTCTTGAATGGCCCAGCCAGAGCCCTGACTTAAACCAAATTGGGCATCTCTGGAGAGACCTAAAATGGCTGTCCACCAACGTTTACCATCCAACCTGACAGAACTGGAGAGGATCTGCAAGGAGGAATGGCAGAGGATCCCCAAATCCAGGTGTGAAAAACTTGTTGCATCTTTCCAAAAAGACTCATGGCTGTATTAGATCAAAAGGGTGCTTCTACTAAATACTGAGTAAAGGGTCTGAATACTTAAGACCCTGTGATATTTCAGTTTTTCTTTTTTATTAAATCTGCAAAAATGTCAACAATTCTGTGTTTTTCTGTCAATATGGGGTGCTGTGTGTACATTAATGTATGTAAATATTTGTTTTACAATCACTAAGACCATATTAAAAATGTTAATAAAATAATTTCCAATGCTGCTATATCTGTGCCATATTTTGAAGTGACTGCTTGCAACATACTGCAGATTTCAGCTTGATGACATCCATAGACATTAGGTTGCAGTATCCTCCCTTTTTTTTTTTTTTTTTTTTTTTTCTCTTTTAGGGAAGCGTTGGTCAGCACAGAAGCCCTAGGGTAGTTGGATTGTGCCATACGATTTTAACACCTCCCGACCCTTTCAGAGGTTTATGATGCCGAGAGGTTGGGCGGGGGTTTCTGATCATGTGACTGACCGTGATTAGCTGTCACAGCGGTCACATGATCAAAAAGCTCCCAATCACAAGTAGAAATCGGGAGCTTTCCGTTAGATGCTGGCATCTGTCGGGAGCGTGCAGGGCGCGTACTCTCGATACAGCTGTGTTTACATTCTGGTACACATGTACTCTCTGCATTCCACCCACCAAGAGGCCATCTATATGCGTACTGCTGGAGCGAAAAGGTTAATTGCCTTCCTCACCTGCTTTGTCTGTGCTAGTTTGTTTTGTCCATATATTGAAACTGATTCAGTTTTGGCAGCTGCAGAATACACATCTACACAGAATATGCAAGTAATAGATGGGCCACAGGATGGCACCAGTAATTTATTATATATTATTATATTAATCTGGATATAAATATTTGCAGATGAGATGGCAATATAAACAAGTCAATTTATGTGGCTTACGAAACAGGTGCCGCTTTTGCTTGCTGGCCAGTGGTAGGCATAACCAGCATTTTTATCACTGCATCCCAGCCAGCCTGGGAGTAAGGCATAGCACTAGATAGCATTGAGCTGTCATACATTCATACATACATAAGGGTGTATGAGGGAGAAAAAGATATCTGTTTTTCCAGAATGTTCCCATTTGATTGTGCTTTACAATTGTCTGTGTCCTGGCAGCTCTGGTCTCCAGGCCTTGCTAGTGTGCCAGCTTGGTGTTCTTTTTGCTTGAGCCAAAACGTACAGCCCAGGCAGCACATAACAAATTGGAAATTTACTAGCCAAGAGGAAAAGTAGGCAGGAGCACAAAACCAGACACAGCACACACATGGAAAAGTATATTTTTGTAATTTAACTTGATGCGTGTTGAAAAATTGAATATATAGCCTTGAACAGTAGGGAAAAACACCAAGGTATGTTAGAGTAACTGGTGCATATGATTTTAAACATCTGGAGCTCTGGACTTACTGCAGCATTGGGAATCATCTGTTACTTGTTCTTCTAACAAAGCTGGTTTGTTTAAGCCAGCGACAACATAATGCGGTCTAAAAAGAGTCATCTTGTCATTTTTGATGTCCATCATTGAAAATTAGAACTGTCTGATGTTTATTTGCGGGTAATTGTGGCCTATCGCTATATTGCTCTAAAGTTACAGTAATTCTTTCTTGGCACAGTCACACTTGCAGTGCGAGAGCCATAGACCCATAAATCAGCATATAATTTCTCTTGACCTAAAATAAACTAAGCCCTTAGACTAAATTTAACTGATTTTCCCCCGTAATGAAACAAGGGAGGGAGGACGTCCAGAGAGCTCTAATGCTTCCCTCCATGTGCCAGTTGTTAAGTGCTTGTTTACATGAAGTTATCATAACACATTTCAGGATTTCATGGCTCTGTTTAATGTTTTACTTAATGTGAACAACTGAACACCCCATAAGGAATCCCAGCTGGTTGGATTTGCGCAGCTTTTGACCGCCGTTTTCAATTAGCATGGTTTGTTAGGCCATACCGATAATTGGTATGTTAATCACAAGCGCATGAATTTCCCCCCCTCTTATTTGAAAATTAAAAACTTCCATTTCTGAGGGTTGTGAATCAATTCGCAGCTGGCTCTGAGCCAGATTTTCTTCAACCGAACGTCACGTCTGGAAGAACGCACTTGCTTCCCTAAGTGCTTGACGAATGTGTGATGATTAATTCTTCTCATTATTTTGCTGCAAATTCTCCTGACCCCACTATGATGATTCGATCACCCACTTAGAGCCCATGCATATTCATATCAGCCCTGCCATTGCTGCACCCACCTCGCTCTCCCTTATTTAGCTGCGGCCAGGGCTCAGTGCAGTAATTGAGCTGCAGTAGATTGATTGCTCTGGGGAGCTGTAAGGCCTTTAAAGGTGAAAACATATCAGTCCTGTTAATTAGGAAACAAAGCTCTGGTGGCAAGTTCAACAGTCAAATGCTCCCACAGTTAAAATGAGGAGGACCATGATGAGTTTTTCCTCCATGGACCATGTTTACTTTTTCAGATGTGATTAAGATCCCTTTGTACACATACATTTTCATTTCCAGTGCATCACAGATTAAAGCCATGACAGTCATTCACAGCAATTTCTGAACTGGAAATTAGATCAGGTAGTGAAGAAAAAAAAAAAAAAGAAAAAGCTTGACAGTAGAAAGCTGACAGTCAGTAGAATTACAGCCTTAAGATTTTTTTTTTTTTTTTTTTGCTGGCTATAGGCACAGCTACTGTACATCTAAAGGCACATTTTTCATCAATAGCGACAGTAAATATGCCCATCCTCTCCATCTTTGGGGCTACGTTTTAATACAGATGCCTGAATTCATATCGAAACTCCCAGTCCTAAAATGTATTAAAACCTTTCATTCAGTAAATATCTAGCTGGGTGGAGATTTTGGTGGAGAATATTAACCACTTGCTGTCTGAACTATAGTAAAAATGCATATTTTGTTTGACGTTATGGTTAGCTGCCCTAACCCCGGTTTTTTTTTTATTTTTATTTTTTAACTATAGGCAATTCTCTTTCAGATAAAAGTGGTCCCGTGGTTGGATTCACTGTGGGATCACTTTTTAGAAGTGGCAGGAGGGGTGACCACAAAAGCGTCCCATTCTTCCGTGCTCACACACACACAAGTGAACACATACGTAAGGCGCGCAAGTATATGTAAACTTTGTTCAAACCACACATGTTGAGGTATCGCCACAAACATTCGGGCAACAGCAATAATTCTAGGCTAAGACCTCCCCTAACTCTAAACAGGTAACCTGTAAACCTTTTTAAAGTGTCGCCTATGGAGATTTTTAAGTATCGTAGTTTGTCACGATTCCACAAAGGCGTGCAATTTTAAAGCATAACATGTGGGGTATCTGCTCGGCGTAACATTTATATTTTACAAAAAAATTGGGTTATCTATGGTGTTTTGTTGCAATAAAACTCAGTGTATTTTTTTTTTCATAAAAATTGTGTTTGAAAGACTGTTGCGCAAATATAGTGCGACATAAAATATTGCAGCGATCGCCATTTTATTCTCTAGGGTCTCTGCTAAAAAAAATATATATATATATAAGTACATTTTAAATACTGATTTAAACTTTTAAACAAAAAGTTGCAGAAAAGGCCTGGTCAGCAAGTGCAACATTTCTGTGTGTGCTGAATGGTACAGGTTCTGGCATTCATTGTGTTCTAGTCTGAGGCTGGAGTTAGGGGCATTGAGGGAGGTCTTTAACTGCCTAATTCTTCCTTCACAGACAGCAGTGGGATTGACAATTACACTTTTTGGCAACAATCTCTGGTGGTCTAATCCAATGAGTGGTAACCACAGAAGCTGCCTTTATATCACAGTGCCACCACATTATTGGATGACAACCATTAGTTTATCCCTGGGTGGGAAGATAGTTTTACAACTGATTGCAGATATTAAAGTGGACCTTCAGTCATTTTTTCAACTTTCCATCTATTAAATCCTCTGCCCTTGTTTTAACTTTGGATAGTATTTTTTTTTCTGCCAGTAAATACCTTATACAGCCCACTTCCTTCTTCTCTGGTCATTAGCCTAGGCTTATGACATCAGGCACAGGTCTCTCTCACTCTCATGAGAGTTTGCCAGGAAGGGAGGGGGGGTGAGCCATAAAAATGGATGCAGCCAGACTCAGTGAAGGGAGATTTCTGCAGCGTATTTGGCAAGTACAGAATCACAGTATGTATAAAACATGCAAAGGTTGGAGGGAAGCTTCAAAATGGCAAATGTTTTTATTAAAAATTATGTGAGCAGACTGCAGTTCCTCTTTAAACTTAATGTGTATAAAGTTTATTTTTTGCATTGACAACATAGATTGTATAGTTCAAATTTAATCCCTGCATAGCTAGATTATTGCATGTAATACTTAGATATCTAATTTTTTGAGTTACGTAAATTAAAAGTTGTAAGAAAATTCCAACTCCCAAGTATAAACTTTAAGCAAAGGTGAGAGTGCTATGGGTTAGTTTGAGTCCAAAAAATTTTATAATGCTTGGCAATGAGACAAAGCCAACATGTTTTCGTTGCTCAAGACTCCCCTTTCATCAGGGCTGAGAAACAAGATGACACAATCATATAGTGCAGAATATCTAAAAACTGCAAGCACACATAATAAATAGTGTACTAAACATTGTATGTCAAATCTTCTAAAGGCATGTCTTCTATATGCATATTGTGTCTTTAAAACATATAGATGGATAACATTATTACCTCCATTGCGCTGTACATTCTATTTGTTATAAAAGATGAAGTATAGTCTGTATTTGGAAGTATTAATACACCATATATATTATGTGCTAGTAGTTTTAGATAAAAACATTTTTTATGTGATTTTTGGGGTTGATTTACGAAAACTGCAAAGTACAAAATGTGGTGCAGCTCTTCGTTGTAACCAGTCGGCTTCTAAATTAAGCTTTGACAATAAATCCTGGAAGTTGATTTTGCGCACTCCAGTTTTAGTAAATCATCCCTTTTGTGTCTATCTCAGCCCTGGTGAAGAGGGAGCCTTGTGCCACTGGAAACACATTGAATTTGTCTCCTGAATTTTTACCAAGAGTATTAAACTTTTACTGGACTTGAGCTAACCATTGGTGCTCTGATTCTTTTATGGCTTGCTAGGACATTCCCAGGGGTAAGGATACTTCAAATAACATAGAGCAGTGTCCCTTGAATTTAAGATCAAATGTATTGTTTCTTCTTTGGATCCAGCAGCAGGTTCCAAGTATAACCTTTTTAAACAAGTGTATAGTTTGGAGCAAATAAAGTGTACCTGTTACCTCAAAATTCGTCTTCCACTAGTATTCAAAGCCTAAAACGCATACCAATTGCTACAATGCACTTGAAGCTTTTTGTACCATACTGTGATTTTCAAGTCTTGATGTATAAATATTTACAGTGTGGTAACTATACATTGTGGCATCTTCATAAGGTCCCTTTCACACGGGGCGGATCCACTGGACGGACTCCGCTAGCTTAGCGGGGGATTGCTCCGTTGATCCCCGCTGAGCAGACAGATGACAGGTCCGTCTCTGCTCACCTTGCACGGATGGACCTGCCAGAGCCCCATTGTTCTCTATGGGAAGATTGGATGAAAACCGCCAGTCTGTCCGTTTTCATCCGATCCGCTGGACGGATGGTGAACGTATCACCATCCGTCTGTTTTGAGCAGATCTTATCGGATTGCAGGCGGGTGTCAGCTGACACATCTCCTCTGACATCCGCCTGCCCATAGAAGTCAATGAGTAGCCTTCTCAAATCCGCCTGAAAAATGGAAAGGTGGATTTGTGCGGGCCGATCGTGTGAAAGGGCCTAATTGGACAGGAAAAGTCCCACAAACTGAAAGATCTGAGAATTTTTTTAATAGCTTTTTCCTGTCCATTCTTTGGCATCCATCATTTCTGCAGGTCTTCATTAATCTGTGATGACCAGAGGTTCCTACAGGGCAAACTGCATGTTAAATTGGCACCATACATCAGCATGCCAAAAAGCTCAGAATCAGTTCATGCAGTGTAGCCTCTGCACATCATATAGAAGATCAGTGTAGATCCACATACAAGCACTGATGTCGGTCAGTTTGTGCAGGAAGATAGTTAGCGATTTTTCAACCCATAGTATTGGCACCCTAAAGAGAAAATGTAGATGAAAGCATTTACTTGATATAAAATGATTTGAGAAGTTGAGTGCTGCATTTGTAATTTTATATATATATATATATAATATATATATATATATACATACATACATACATACATACATACATACATACATACATACATACATACACACACTGTATGCTGATACATTTTAATAAGGCTCTCAGTATCCTGCGAGATGGTTTGAAAGGCAATCTAAGGGTAAACAACCTGTAGTAAAACATTCAATGTTTGGATCAGTCAGGTATGTTTTGGAAAAGCTAGGAATAAGACAGCAAAAATTATCTATAACACACTACAGACTCCTCGAAGAGGATTATGCTGAAGAGGCAACTCAAACATCAGAGATGAGCGACCAAACCGCAAGACATCTAATCCTCTGAAGAATCTGAAAAGCATCTGTCTTGGTGTATAGATTGATTGATTGGCCTGGCTGCGTATTGTCTGTCAGCATTTGTGTATTATCAGTCAGAGATCATTTACATCTCGCTTATCTGACCAGAGTTAGAAATGGGAAGAGAGAAGAGTATTTACTCCTCCTTTGATTCACTCGCCCTTCTGAGCGCATGCATTAACCCTGTGATTGCTGAGACATTGAGTGGCTACAAGTTACAGGATTACCGATATGGAATATGTCAGTAACTGTGGTGAGGCTTCCTCTATGTCTGGAGCACACTAAATTGCTGTTATAACTTTCCTTTATTTGGAATCCCTATCTAACATTTGTTTTTAGGCCAACAAAAATGTGCCCTTTAATAATTGTGAGAGTGGGTGCAGGTTTAATCCCATTATAACTAAAGGCACAGCTTTTTTTTCAGTTCCAAATGGCGTGGTGAGGGGATAGAACCACAGTCAGGTCTTTATTGCTGTTGGCATCCCCATTACGGTGATCCATCCTCTGTAATCATCCTGTTCACCTATGCCATTGGTAGTAAAGGTTTCAGAATACTTTATTATTCCCAAAGGGATTAGGATGAATCCATACATTTTCAGAAGCCACCAAAACAGAAAGAGGGAAAATCTTCCAATGGGGATATTGATCTTTGTGACAACCATCGAAGATTATTTCCCTCATTGGCAAAATATCTTCTCACTTCCTGTTAATTCTACAGGACAAAGGGAAGGGAAATCTTCCTATTGAAATAAAGATGACCAAAAATGGAGGCTTGTTTGTACCATTTTTCTGTGTTCCGTTTTTATTTTGTTGTCGCAAGGCACATGCTGTCACGTTTTTGATGTCTATTAGTAATCGTCTAATAATTTTGTATGTGTCATATAAGCAATGAACAGAGTTGAAATTAAAAAAAAGGCAAACATAACTGATTGGTTTTAGCCCTCCCATACTCTGTGCAACATGGAAAAAATGTATGGCTTTAGACGATCTTTAATGGAGAAGTATGAGCTTATGAAAAAAAAAATAAACCTACGTACATGCCTAATCCCTGGTTCATACTGCCGCGACTTGAGAGTTAAGTTGGATGACAAGTCGCGCCCCACTAGTGGCAATAGAACCGTTCTAATAGGCGCCACGATAAAGTCGTGCCAGCATGTCGGATTCAGAATCTCGCCAATCTGAACTGGGGCTTATTGCTGCGGTTCTCACATCGGCTCGAAGACCAAGAATTGAGCGATCGCATCACTCTGCTTTCAATCTGCTCAGATATGTCGGTCAGGGCTGCCCTCTGATTGTCCAGCGCTCACTGGAGCACCAGACTGGGCAGGGGGCGGGTGCAGCTGGCTTTGGCTCTCAGCCGCGGGCCGAGAAACTAAGCCAGCTGTCAATCAGGCAGCCAACTGGATCCCAACATTTTTGTTGGGATCCTTCCAGAAACTAGCATTGCTCTGCCCTGTCAGCTGACTCTGGGTCACAGGAGAACAACATGTACTCTTGTGACCCTCAGAGGTATGGCCATACTTCTCATTTAGGCTTGCTATACATGCATTACTTCTGTTCAGCATATTTTATTGTTGCTGGTTTCCATTGATTTCCCTAAAATCATCCTAGTTACAAAACCTTTTCCATTTAATCATTTTATTGTTCCTACCCTCCCACCCATGCCATTAAGAATATCATGGAAAACAAATGTATATTTTAATTAGAGTTTGGAGGAGAGGAAGTGTGCAGGAACAAAGGTAAAAAAAAATGGAGATAGTGAATCATAGAAAAATTAAGTACAGTGCATCCGGAAAAGTATTCACAGCGTTTCAATTTTTCACGTGTTTTTATGTTACAGCCCCAATTAAAATTCTACAAATGATACCCCATAGTTTGTTTGAAATGTTTGCAAATTTATTAAAAATGTGTTAGCAGGAGCAAGAACGTGCATTGTGTGATGTTGGATGGTAGACTGCAAAGGGAATGGCGAGGGGAGCTTGAGCAGATCACAGCAAGAATAGAATGTAGTCAGTGGGAGCAGGCCATGGCCAGGAAAGGAGACCGGTGTGCAGATGACAAGAGGAAGAGAATAGAGTGGAGGGTAGGAATGGGGCTCACAGGAGTAACTTATCCATTGTAAAGGACAACTAAGAAAGGTGGTATGGAATAGGGTTATCTTTCCATTCCTGGAGCTGTAGTGAAGCTAATCGCAGTGTTTCAGAGCTGAAGGAAAATGGACATGACTGCACTTCACCCCAGTAACAGCACAGCCTATTTTGTAACAGAATAAGGCAAGCCCATATTTTGTCATGTGAGCTAAGATGATGTTGGTTCCGACCTGCTGTGATACATGCTCACTACCATTAGAAGCTTAATAGTACTAAAAAGGGTAAGATTTTCTTTTTTATGAAATGTGATTTATGTACTCGGGTAGTTTGAAGACTTTGCAGAATACATAATTTCATTGGTGTGTTATTCGAATTCTGAGATAGAAGAGGACGATTCTCAGCCACATAGATCTACTCCTTTGCACATATTGCCACTAAGTGGTGCTGCTCGCTCTAGAACATAAACCATTAAAAGTGTCATCTTCCCCTAGTGCACTCTGTTGAAGCGTAACATCTCTAGTGTCTGCTGCCCAATGTTAGTAAGGTCACCATTAATATTTAATGGCTCTAGTTCGGCAGCAGGCAGCTCGTAAATGTCTGCCTGCTATCTGTTACTGCAGTGACTTCATATCTGCTCTGTAATTTCACCATTGGTTAATATAGCCACCTGCCCAGACAATTCAGAAATGATTTCCGGACTGTGTAATCAATGCTTCCAAGCCCAGTTTAATATGTTCCCTGTTAGAACCTTTACTGAAAAACCACACTGGCTGGATAGCACCACAGGTTATAGAACAATTAGATTGCTGCATTCGTACGCTGCCTCTAGTCTTCAGAGAGGATATGCTGCTCTTCTAGCATGTGACTGCTCTTTTATGGCTGTTATGAAAATTATTAAAAGTTCTGTATGCGCTGCAATTATAACCTTTACAAATGTGCATTGTAGAAAATCAGGTTTATTCAGATTTTCACTGTGATCTGCTATTGCTTATTTTTCTAGCATTTGCTTTCAGGGATCATCACAATGTTTCAAATTTATCCAAAATAAACTATAATTGAAATCATGTCAGCCAGATTTTAGCTGTTGGACTTTAGGCAGATATCAAACTCAATTTAAGGCGGTTATTCATTAAAAAAGCAAAAAAAAAAAAAAAAAAAAAAAAAAATGTTTTTTTGAATGCAACTTGTGTACGTACCGGAGTAAGGCTTAGAAAGCACACAGGCTGTGGGAGGGCAGCAGTAGGCGCCAACCCGGTATGCTACAGTGCACATACCATATGCTGGCAAGGAACTTGCTGACGGGTAGAGAGAGAAGACATGACCTCATCAGTCTCCTGTTGCTCCTTCATTATCAAGTCATAAGTTGGGGGCAGGATGATGACACAGCTATATTGCTAAGAAAGATTAAAGCTTCCTTTTTTTTTTTTTTTTTTTTTTTTTTTTTTTTCCTATTATTATTATTGTTAAAATTACATGTTATACTTACCTGTTATGTGCAATGCTTTTGCACAGAGCAGTCCTGCTCCTCTTTTTCTGGGGACCCTCATCAGCAGTCCAGGCTTCTCCTCTTCAGCAAGTGCCCCCATGGAAGGCCGCTTTCCATGGAGGCACCTTTGTGTGCTCGCTCCTGAGCTGCCCTGTCTGCTTCTTTGACAGAGTGCAGCTCAGTCCTGCCCCTCGCTGATTCATCACAGCATTTGATCAACAGCAGTTGTAGTAAATGGCTCCCGCTTTTATCAATATACCCAGAGAGGATGGAGATAGCAGTGAGAGCCCCTGCTCTCATGCACATCGCTGTATCGGATCAGGCTCCGATAAGAATTATGGGGGCAGGGGGCATTTTGCAGCACAGAAGGTTTTTTAACCGACGACTGCCCCTTTAGTAAGCCTATGGGTGATGTCAGCAACCAGGCTATGCAGCCATTGTCGCTGCTCTCTCCTTTAACACTGTAGCTGCTGTTAGAGGGAGCATGTGGCTGGACCAGAGTGACCTCTAAATAGGTAATAACAGGCAACTTTCCTTTTACAGGGTAGATGGAATAGGCTTAGAATGGGGAGGGAGTAGATTTAAAGAGTTTTTCAACCTAGAAGCAAAAAATACAAATACAGTAGCTGCTGACTTAATAATAGGACACTAACTGCCAGCGCAGTTCTCACCTGAGCCGCCTCTTTCTCCCCAGGCACCGGCATGTTTCCCAGAGCACACACGCTTTGTAAATGGTCCCACAGCTTCCTGTGACCTGTGATATCCCCCAGACATCTGCGGAGGGCTGAACTTCTGCTCTGATTGCCACGGTGATCCGACCGGAAGTGGGAGCAGGTATCTATCAAAACCAGGTACCTGCTACCCCCAACTTGTCACTGAGCAAAGCATACTGTGCAGAGAATGCTTTAATATATCGACATCGAGTCAGCATAACCTCTAAATTATTGTTTTTTTACATTTTTACGTCATATAAATATTTGTGAACTAAGATTATTTATGTCACACAGCATCATTTCTTGGACTGTTCATTTTAAATTGTTCTCCTTCTGTTTTAGGCATTTATTAATACAGCAAAAGAAATTTATGAAAAAATTCAGGAAGGAGTCTTCGACATAAACAATGAGGTAATTTATTGTTTCATTTTTAACTGAAGCCAGCTGTTGAACACTGCTTTACAATTATGGTTTTAGAAAATGTATGTTAAGAGTTAGGAATATCTCCAAGTTTAACTGTATTGAACTTGTTGCTACACATGAGATCAATCTGAGTCTTTTGAGAAGATGACCTTGCCCCACATATAAAGGATGAGCAATGTATGTTAAAGATGTTTAAAACCTTTTTCTTTGAAATTTGGAGTACAACTATTTCTAGGAAGGTTAAAATATACTGTCAGTAAAATGTCCTGAGATCAGGTAGTGCCTTCTGTCCTTTCAGAGATACAATGACCTGGTTAAAGTCTTACTGCATGATTGGATCTAACCTGTTGTACATTTTGAATATGCCATTACAGCCTGAGTTGGGTATAAAATTGTGCCCACCTTTTTTTGCATTTATGAATGCAGTTTCCTTCATTTGTTGGTCTCTCTAATAACACTATAGTCACAGGTTTGGCCAGAATAGTTCTAGTGTGTGCTGGGAAATTACTGGCCTCCTACATTGTTGCTATGAGCATGCTTTGTACATAGAAATTTAGCTGTTCACTCTCATTACATAAATAATAAAAAGATGGCAGCCTCCTTCTGGAAGACTCGGCATAGATGAAGACCACTATACAACAGTAGACCATGTTTATGTGTGTTAGGCTTGGTTCACACTAGTGAGATTTCAGATGTGATCTGAGTCACAGAGAATCGCATAACAATGGAAATCACATTATTGGTGGTGCCCATTGGCATCAATGCAATTCCGCATGCCACAATTTTGGGAAAATGTCCCGTACTACTCTGGTACGATTCCAGCATGTTTTTGGCCCCACGGAATATCCAAACCACATCCAAAACACAACCAAGTAGCACTACATAATTGCATTAAAAGTCAGATCAAAATAGAATTGCAGTAGTGTGAACCTAAGGTGGCCATTAGGGTTGCACCAATACCACTTTTTTAGGACAGAGTACAAGTACTGATATTTTTTTTTCCAAGTACTCACCGATACCGATATGTCATCTGACAGTAGCACTGATTAGGTGGCACTGATGAAGCGTGGACTGTGTCAGTAGTTTTTTATTTTATTTATTTTTTACTATTTTTTATTTTTTTTGTTATCAACCCGATTTGGGGGTGGGGGGCTTTTGTGAGATATCAGGGGTCTAAACAGTCCCCTGACATCTCTCCTTTGAGACAGAGAAAGGGACTGAGGACAAAGATTCCCCAGTCCCTTTCTCTGCAGCCTCGGCTGCACTGAAAATGAACAGACAAACAAAGTTTACGATGCTCAGTTATGAATGGACAGAGTCAGTGCTCACTGACTGCATTTGGAAAAGGGAAGGAGCTGGTAAATTAACATATTTACCGGCTCCTTCCTCTGCTCTCCATCCTGACAGATCTGGGACAGGGGGGCACAGAGGGGGAGCGGAGGGGTGCTGAAGTAGGACATGGCGAGATACCTTTATGATCACGGAGGAGGACATGGAGAAGAACACAGGGGACAGTCGGGGGTGATCGGTGCGGCGGTGGAGTTACAATCACCAATCTCCCTGTATAAATTTCAATAAAGCAGCTGAAAGCCGCGGGAGGGAGAGGAGGAGAAGCGGCTGTTGGCTGCTTTATTGAAACCTATACAGGGAGATCGGTGCTTGTAAGTGCCCCCGCTGCCGCACCGATCATCCCCTGACTGCCCAGGTATCGGATTAGGCATTGCCGCATTTGCACTATTCCTCCATCTACATCGTATGTGTGAATGGAGAAATCTGTTTTTTTTTTCTGACTGAAAAAAAAAAACTAAGAATCATCCATGGTCAGCTTTAGCAAGACTAGTACTATTCGCATCTACAAAGTAAAAGGAACCTATTGGGACTGAATTATATAAAATCGTATTGCTCACTTATTTTGTAGGTGCGGGTTCTGAGACTGTATTCCTTGTCCTTATGCTTCACCACTTTAGGAATCGCTGACCCAGAACAAGCTTTTGCATACTTGTCCTTACACGCTTGCTCCCAGTCAGTGACTAATCAAGTAGGGAAGGTGGGATAAGGATGATAATCCCAGGACATAACACGTTTGTAATGTTGTGACAGGGCTTCTGTAAAGAAGTACGGGATTGTAAAAGAAAAAGCATACATTCTTGCCTAACTACTGCAGCATCAGCCTGATGCTGTAGCTGTCCCCCGTGGCTTCTAAGCTTGAGAACTGAACGATCATGTGACTGCATATCGCTCAGTTCCTGGGTCTGCTCTGAGCAGAGAGCAGTGACTGTCAATCACCGCTCTGTGCTCTGCTCCTGCAGCTCTCACTGGGGAGGGGGGCTGAGGAGGCTCCCAGTGGTGTGCTGAGGGCTTAGCCAGCTGTTGGTCAAGAACCTTGGTGGATCCCGACATTGTCAGGATCCTCTGAGACCAGTGTGTGCCTGTGACTTCAGCCAACAGCAGACTTTAAAAGTAAGTGTATTTTTGTGACCCACAAGAGAAGTATGGGCAAAAGGGTTTGACCATACTTCTTTTTTTTTATCTATTTTAGGAGCTAGAG